>NW_012115844.1:1040093-1069586 GCF_000951035.1 Colobus angolensis palliatus | reverse complement strand
AGAAGTCCTTAAATGACATGATGGAGCTGAAAACCACAGCACGAGAACTATGTGATGAATGCACAAGCTTCAGCAGCCAATTTGATCAACTGGAAGAAAGAGTATGAGTGATTGACGATCAAATGAATGAAACGAAGCGAGACGAGAAGTGTAGAGAAAAAAGAGTAAAAAGAAATGAACAAAGCCTCCAAGAAATATGGGATTATGTGAAAAGACCAAATCTGGGTCTGATTGGTTACCTGAAAGTGATGGGGAGAATGGAACCAAGTTGGAAAACACTCTGCAGGGTATTATCCAGGAGAATTTCCCCAACCTAGCAAGGCAGGCCAACATTCAAATTCAGGAAATACAGAGAACGCCACAAAGATACTCCTTGAGAAGAGCAACTCCAAGACACATAATTGTCTGATTCACCAAAGTTAAAATGAAGGAAAAAATGTTAAGGGCAGCCAGAGAGAAAGGTCGGGTTACCCACAAAGGGAAGCCCATCAGACTAACAGTGATCTCTTGGCAGAAACTCTATGAGCCAGAAGAGAGTGGGGGCCAATATACAATATTCATAAAGAAAGGAATTTTCAATCCAAAATTTCATATCCAGCCAAACTAAGCTTCATAAGTGAAGGAGAAATAAAATCCTTTACAGACAAGCAAATGCTGAGAGATTTTGTCACCATCAGGCCTGCCCTACAAGAGCTCCTAAAGGAAGCCCTAAACATGGAAATGAACAGTCAGATGTTTATAAAACCATCAGATCTCTTGAGAACTCACTCGCTATAACGAGAGCAGCATGGGGTAAACCACCCCCATGATCCGATTACCTCCATCTAGTCCCGCCCTTGACACATGTGGATTGTGGGGATTACAATTCGTGATGAAATTTGGGTGGGGACATGACACAGAGCCAAACCATATCATTATGTATTTGGAGCAAAGTCATGGAAGATACATGGGAATTAGTTGTTTTCACTCTTGTAACCTCACTGGATGATCATAGATGAGTATGTATTTGTGGTACAGAAGATGAAATAGGAAACTTGTTCTAAAAAAAGACTTGAAAATCAATATAATGATTTCCCATTCTATTTGAAATATTCACATATATCTGCATGTGTAAGCTGGGATAATGTACAAACATTAAACTTTCTCATTAGAAGGGTAAAGAGATGGGGAAAAAAATCAACAAGTTTTAAATTGCAAGTCACAGTTGCAGTAAAACACTTACGATCACACACAAATCAGAGAATTATTTTCCTAGATTCAGAAAAGCTTAGTAAACTCATTGAATTTTAAAAATTATCCCCACAAGAAATTTGTTGTTTGCATGTTTTTGTTTTTGTTTTCTCCCTCAGCAAATTGAAGATACTAGCCTTAGGGCAGAATGAAAATTTAGCAGAGAAAATGTCCAAGTCTATCACTCCCTAGCTTTTGTTTGATATTGTTAAGAAATCCTGTATCTTCATTTCAGCTTGCCTCAGGAGAAATGATAAGCCTTCCAGAGACAAATTCCATTTCTCCGTACATCTCTGATAAAAGAAGTTTAGAAATTTTTTAGGACTTGAGCTGCTTTCATTCTCAAATGGAGTGAGGCACCTAGAATCAATGCCCTACTTTCCTGACTATCCCATTCTTGATTTTCTTGCTTCATTTTAGATAGCTCTCAAATTTAGAGAATATTATACACGATCTACTTTAAAAAGTACAACTTTTAATTGCCTTTTGATTCATTAAAGATAACTTGGGTGTTTCAGTGCTAAGGGATATTAGTGGCATTAATTCAACTCTTTCAGCTTTCAGAGTTGGAAACGGATAATATTATGAGTTCTGAGAATGAGCACTGGATCATGAATGAGGAGAACTGGGTTTTACTATTAGCAGTGCAGTTTATTATCTGCATGATATTGATAAGTTATTTTCCCTTTCTGGACCTCAGTTGCCTTACACATAAAATTTGTGTGCTGCTTTAGAGATTCTTTATAATCTTTTTCTGTGCTGCTATGCTGTCTCTCTGTCTCTCTCTGTGTGAATATATATATATATGTATGTATGTATATATACTTTGAGAAAATACATCTAAAAAATACATATATACTTATTTAATAAATATATTAAAAGTATATATACATAAATATTTATTAAATAAGTGTGTGTGTATATACATATATATATACACACACACAGACACACACACTTCTCTATGCCAAGGTGGCTTGAGTTAGGCTCTGTAGTGTTATATCCTCTGATCTCTGCCTTCTAGGCTATCATATATGAATGAAAATTATATTTGGAATCAAATAATTCTCTAAAATTTTATTTTAGAAATGTGTGGAATTATCTGTAGCAAGAAATTAATGCTTATAACAGATTAATAAGGAAGACTGTGACTCTCAAAACTTTAGAACTACTAGTTTAATTGGTTATTGAAAACTGATTTGGTATTCATGTAATTGAGTCAAATAGTTAAGATATTTCTGTCATGGATATTGCACTTTACGAGAGAAATAGACAACAAACATTAACAAACAAATACAGAAGCAAGCTAAATTGAAATGGGGACAAGTGATCTAAAAAGTAAAGTAAAATAGGATGATGTGTTATAGAGTGATGGGAAAATAGAGCTTTTAGATTCAATAATCAAGAATGAGCCTGTGGGAAAGTGATGACAGCAACATAGGGGAATAGAAAGCCCTGAATTCTTCTTCCTTGCCACAGACATACCAATTCAGCCACAATTAACAGACAGATTCCTTTCGTGAGAAATCAGAAACTAATGGAAGAGCTCGTGCACTTCAGGAGAACACACAACCAGACTCAATGGAACAGGTGGGGAGATCTGGAGCTTCCTTTCTCCAGATATCCTGCTCCCGGGACAGTGTCATACAATCAGAAAGAAACTCCAATCTGCCAGTTTTACCCAGAGGGAGAGAAGGGGCTGATTCATACATTCAGAACCCATATTTTCCAAGGGATATGTCAAAAGACTGACTTTGTGTCTTACTAGTCTTGGAGTTCTGATGGATGTGGCACAGGCTAGAATGGAGGCAGCAGGTTGGGCTGGTTCCTTGTACTCAGCACACAGTGGGCAAAATGAAACCCTCGGTGGAAATATAGACTGATAGAACAGAATAGAGTCTAGAAATAGATGAGCACATGTAAGGTCAACTGATCTTCCACAAGGATACCAGGAATACACAATGAGGAAAGGGTAGTCTACTCGATGAATAATGTTGAGAGAACTGAGCATACACATGCAAAAGAATGAAATTGGACTCTTGCCTTACACTGTATGCAAACATAAACTCAAGCTGGATTAAAGACTTAAAGGTAAGACCTGAAACCATAAAACTCCTAGAAGAAAACTTAGGGGAAAAGCTTCATGACATTGGTCTTGGCAATGATTTCATGGAAATTACACCAAAATCATAAACAATAAAAAGAAAATAAATAAATGGGACTACGTCAAACTAAGAAGCTTCTGTACAACAAAGAAAAAAAACCAGCATGATGAAAAGGCAACTAACAATAGAATGGCAGAATGTATTTGCAAACCATATATCTGACAAAGGGTTAAGCTCCAAAATATATCTGGAATTCCCGCAACTCAACAGTAAAATAAGTCTCAAGAAATAACAACAACAAAAAAAAGCCTCTTAATCTAATTAAAACTGAGTTAAAGGCTTAAATAAACATTTTTCCAAAGATTACATATAAATGTACAACAGGTACATGAAAAAATGCTCAACGTCTCAAATTATCAGGGAAATGCAAATCAAAATCATAGCGAAACATCACCTTATACCTGTCAAGATGGCTATCTTAAAGAAAAAGTGTTGATAAGTATATGGGTAAACTGGAGCCCTTGCATATTTTTGGTGGGAATGCAAAATAGTGCAATCACTGTGGGAAACAATATGGAGGTTTCTTAAAAATTTAAAATAAAACTACCAAGTGATCTAACAATCCAATTGTTTGGTATTTATCTAGAGTAATTGAAATCAGGATATCAAAGAAGTATTCATATTCCTAAGTCCATTACAATAGCTAAGATGTGGAAATAATCATGTCTATTAATTAATGGATAAATAAAAGGTGGTATGTACATACATTGTGTGTGTGCTTATACACAGACATACACTATTCCATTTCAGCAGATTGGAAACAATAAAAGTGCTCATCAGTGAGATATTGCTTAAATCACTTGGAATGGAATAAAATACAATGGACTACTACTTAGCTTTTAAAAGAAGGAAATTCTGTAATATGTGATAACATGAATAAATCTTGATGACACTATGCTAAGTGAAATAAGCCAGTCACAAAAGGACAAATACTACATAATTCCACTCATATGAAGTACTTAAAATAGTCATTATAGAATCAAAGAATGCAATGGGGTTGCCAGGGGCTGGAGGAAGGGAAAATGTATTATTACTAATCAATAGGCATAAAGTTTCAGTCAATCAAGGTAAATACACTCTAGAGATCTATTGTATAACGTTGTACCTATTGTCAATAATAATGTATTCCACACTTAAAAAACTTTAAGAGGGTAGATCTCATGTTAAGTGTTCATACCACAATAAAAGAAAAAAGAATGGCTCTATGAAGAGGTGGGCTTTGAGTTCAGACACTGAGTTCAGAATGTCACAGTGAGCTAGCCATGAGGCAGCACCGGGGTAGAGCCTTTCACAAAAGGAAACAGAATATGCAAAGACTCCAAGAAGGATCAAGCTGCGCTTATTCCAGGAATTTAAAAAAAAAAAAAAATAGGAGAAGGAAGAAGAAGAGGACAATGAGGCAGCAGAAGAGGCCATGGAAAAGTTGGGAGAAAAAGGCCTGTGTGGTCAGGACAGAGTGAGAAGAGGAAATGAGATAAGGTTAGGCACAGTCATTAAGTGGAGCCAGATAGGACATAGTAAAACGTTTAAAGTTTTCTTTTCAGTCATGACAGAAAGCCATGAACTGTTCTTAGATGGAAGCATGGCATGGCTCAATTTACTTTTTAATTTTTTTTTTAATTTTTTGTTTGTTTTTTGAGATGCAGTCTTGCTCTGTTGCCCAGGCTGGAGTGCAGTGGCACAATCTAGGCTCACTGCAACCTCTGCCTCCCAGGTTCAAGCAATTCTCCTGCCTCAGCTTCCCCCGTAGCTGGGATTACAGGCACATGCCACCATGCCTGGCCAATTTTTGTGATTTTAGTAGAGACGGGGTTTCTCCATGTTGGCCAGGCTGGTCTTGAACTCCCGACCTTGTGATCCGCCCACTTCGGCCCCCCGAAGTGCTGGAATTACAGGTGTGAAACACAGTACCTGGCCGATTTACCTTTTTAAAGACCACTGGACTGCCATGTAGCAAAGGGAATGTAGTAGAAAGATGGGAGGACAGCACAGAGAAAAATGCCATCGCCCAGGTGAGAGTGGTTGAGACAAGAGTGTCTGGAGTGGAGATAGAGTGGAGTGAACTGATTTTACAAAAAGTTTTCCGTTAGACTCACTTGGATTCACTGACGGACTGGATGTGACAGCATGTGGATGAGGAAAGAGAGGGTAATTCTAGGACAAGTCTTAGAGTAACAGGATCAACTCCTGTATGTAGCAGAACTTAAGAGAACACAGTTGTGTTTAACACAGTTGGGGAAGTATGGTCAAAAGGTACTAAGGCTATTCATAACCCAGAGATCAATGAGTACAGAGCAACAGTAATAATAATCAGCTTTTATTGAATAAGTATTATTACCTATTATTATGCCAATGTTACAAATTAGGAAAATAAATGAGGCTAAATGTGGTTAAATATTTTGTCCAAGGGCGCACGGTGAGACACTGTATTCTGCTTCTAGGAAGTGTTCATAAAATGGTGGCTGTTTATTTTTGCCATAATAATTACAAAGTTAGTAGGGACTATACCACAGGATTAGGTGAGGACACCCAAATAACCAGGCATCAGCTGAGCTCCACGGTCCTTTAAGAGAAAGCAGGATAGGCTCAAATGCTGTTGTTTTGTCTCCTGAAATCTACGCCATCCTCAAGATTTCTCCAAGTCCCAAAGCCCATGTTTGCTCACTACTCATTGCCACTTCTCCCGTGGATTCCTTATTATTCTTTCTGTCTCTCCTCTCTGATCTATTGCCCCTCTTTGTTCCAGTCTGCCTCAGTCATAGACCACTACTCCTTTACTCCTTTGCCTAGATTTCCCCCCACACACGATTCACAGAAGGCATTAATACAGAGGATAATTTTACAAGAGATTTGGATGCAGTGGCAGATGAGAGGTAAAAGGAAAGTGCGCATAACTCATAATTGAATGTCAAGTATGAAGTAGTTCTGCTATTTAAAAATGCCCTTGATTACACCTGCCATAGGTAAGTCTCAATTCCCACTTTCTTTTATAATTTTTTTTTTTATCCGCTGGCTTTAAACTTTCACCTTCATCTCTCTCTAGACCACTGCACCTCCTTTCTTATTGGACACCTCTTTAATACCAGGATTCTTCTATAGCTCTGATACAGGACACTTGAATGATCTCTGTGTCACTGTGGCACATTTTGACTTTGTCTCCAAACATGTCTACTATGGTGAGCTCTTGTGTAAGAGAGATTTTTTTTTTCCTCCTGAAATCAGCTTTGAACATTATGCGTTTGTTCCCTCTCATATCTCCTCTCACTGGTTTTGCCTTCTTCCTTCCTCATTTACTATCTGTTTTTATTATATACAAACACAAATATATATCTTCTTGGAAAAAAATTGAGTCTGTCCTTTGATAATCACCTTGAGATTGTATTTTTATTGCTCCTACTATTCTATCCAGAAGGCCGAGCTTTGATGTCTGTGACTGAAGGTAAGACTTCAGCCTTCATTGAGTCAGTGTAAAAATAGACTTATAAAAGTTACACATCTTCTTTGTGAGCTGCAACCCTGCCAAGTCAATGTGAATCACCTGTCAAATTTAATATGTCAGGTTGGGACATGTCTGTCCTTCGGTTTTATGCTGTTTCCAGTAAGGCTGGCAGTTTCATTATATTTATAAAGTTGTGTGCATATTATAAGTACATGCCAGTCTTTACCCTACTCACCTTCAACTTTGGCCTTCCCACTTGCCGGTCTTTTCTATTCTCGGAAACCAGATAAGTCTTCCTCAGTCACAACTATGATTTTCCTGCTTCCAAATTAAGAACTTTTCATAATTCACCTACTGAACATGGAGCCTTCAGACTTGGCATCACATCTTGGCTCCTTGACCCAGAATCTATGTGAACTTGGGCAAGTTACTTACATCATCAAGTTTAGTGCCAGTCTCTGTAAAATGGGTACATTTCTTATCTCACAGGCTAATCATTAAGATTTATTTGGAAGTGTGTGAAAGAGTTTGTAAACTCCAATACGTGATTTGATATAAGTTGCAAATCTCCTCATATGATGAAACTTAATCTTTTAGTCTGTTCTTTTTTTAGATGGAGGTTTGCTCTGTCTCCAGGCTGGAGTGCAGTGGCGCGATCTCAGCTCACTGCAACCCTCCCCTCCCGAGTTTAAGCGATATGGATCCTGTCATTCATAAACCATATGATCTTGAACGAGTTGTCCCACCTTATTGAGTATCAGTCTCAATGCCAACAGAATGATTACTCTTATAAACATATCTACCACCTGTGTTCATCTAAAAATTATACAAAGTAATTATAAATAATAAAAATTTAGCAAAGGACAAAGTTAAGCTTTGCATTTTTGTAGAGGTTTCACCGTGCCTAGCAAAGTCTTGAATATATAAAAACAGATCCAAAGGAGAATTCACTTCTTTTCTTGCTAAGCCACTATTATATTCTCACTTTCTGCAAATAGTCTCAATTTCTTAATGGTAGAAACAACTATGATGTTTTTCACTCTTTCCTCTCCTTCACAGCCTGTCAGTAACCAAGCCCTGTTGATTCTACTGATTAAATAGCTTTGAAATCCTCCCACTCTCTGCTGCAGCCTTTTTTAATTTAGATTTTCTAATTTTATTTTCTGGAAGATGGCATCAGCCTTCTCTCTAGTCTTTCCAGTTTCAATTTATTTTCATTGTGTTATTCCATCTATCACTTAGTTACCAGAATAGGTATTCTTAAATTGAAATCCAATAGGACTTCATCCTGGCTCTGAGGTGTGCTATACTTTAAACACGACTTTGGAAACAAACTGCCTGAAAACTGCCACTTAGTATCTTTGTGAGCTCAGTGGAATTATCTCTCAGTTCCTCAATTTATTCATGTGGTGACCATGAGTATGTACCTCTCAGATCTCTGGCTGCAGGGAACATCAAATGGACCTATGGACTCAGACATTGCCTTCTGGAACACATCACCACATTCATGTTGAGGCCATGCCTCCCTCAGGCATCTCCAGGAAACCACTGAATAACTGCAGAGATCCTAGAACAGACCCCCCTTCCTGGGAATCACAGGACTTCTCTCATAGCTGTCTCTGGCATGAAGATTTCCCATTGACCTTGTGGAACTTCCTCTGACTGTATTGCAGTTTTAAAATCTTCCGCTCAAGAGTTCTTCCTTTTCTTACTCCTTCATAAAGGATAGACCTGCACTGTGGTCTGACCTGCTCTCCTGGCCTCTGCTGGATCCCACTTCATTATGCCTCACAGGTATTTTCCCTGATAAATCCCTTGCATATCTAACCTTCTCTCAACATTTGCTTCTTGAAGAACCTGGATCAACCTACTTCATCTGTAAAATTGATGTAATAATAGTATCTATGTTATAAGACTATAAGAAAGATCAAGCATAATATAGCTATAAAGTGCTTTCAAAAGTTTCCAGTGTCTACTGGGTGCTATAAAATTGTTTGCTGCTATTAGCATCGTTATTAATTTGCTACTCACTCAACATAGCATACACTTGCATGAAGTATAGCATACACTGTCACACTTTCATCATTAGCCAGTTTCTTTTTAATATATATAATCCTCTCTGCCAAATACACACACACACACACACACACACACACACACACACACAACTCCTTTTTCATTCCAACCATGGAAAGTCATAATTACATTTCAGGGTGCAGCTCTGAAATCATCATCTATGAAATACCTTTTCTAACTCACTTCCCTTTTCTTCCGACAGTCCCATGTATGCCATCCTCCTACAACTTTTATTAACACTGATCTCATTGTGGGGCCACTGATTATTGGTTGCTACTTCCAATGCTTGAGTCCTTCAAGGACTTAGATTTTTATCAAGTATTTTTTTTTTGCACGTGTTTGTAGTACTTTACACAATACCCAGCACATTTTAGAGGCCAATAACATATTTTTTTAAATTACTGAGAAAATGGATGTTTGCACATATGCATTGTATTGATTTAGTAGCAATACAGGAATAAAATGAGCCACAGTATCACTCAAGCTGGAACAGCTGAACTTCCTTTGCTTGAGTAGAATCTACAACACTCAAAACTTCTCAAATTTTTCAGTATCAGCCTGTGACTCAAAGACTACGGCTTTTGAAATCCAAGTTAAATAGCTGTCCTTGGTTTATGTAGGGAGTCATCACTAATGAAAAATAAATGCTATTCTTCCATAAATCACTTTGTCCTTCTACAAGTTCTTTCAGGCTGTAATTCTAAGCCAACGTCAAACAGAAGCTACTGAAAATTCAACATTACTCTTAGTTTCATAGTTTTTATCTTCTTCTTTTAATAAATAATTGAAAAAAGACAACCTTGAGAAAAAAAAAGGACTGAAGGAATACAGTTCCTTGACATCTGTCCAAACCTTGTACCTCATTTTCATATCCAGCTGATCCTTTTTAGTCTGTGTTTCCACGGACCTGGTTATCTTCTTACTCTAATACTCATACATGAATAATGATAATGATAACAAAACTTTCCATTTGTGTACATTTATTAAACGAATTTTTTGGTCACTTGCACTGTTCTAAGCACTGAAGAAACAGTAACAAACAAAACAGTCAAGAATAAAACAAATACACAAAAGCTCACCTGCCTTTATGGAGCTCACATCCTGGTAGAGCGAGATAGATAACAAATAAATAAATGTGTAAGATGTAATATGGTGATTAGTTTGTGGAGAAAGGTAGGAAAAAACACCAAGAGAATATAAAGTCCTCAGGGTCCAGCGAATGTAAACTTTTAAAATAGGGAAAAATAGAGAAATCCTCACTGGGAGGAAGACATTTAAAGAAGTACATGATATAGGTGAAAGGATCAAACAGAAGGTATCTCAGGAATGGCGTATCAGACAGAAAACACTGTCTTTGAGATGGAGTATGTCTAGAATATTTCAGGAACATCAAGAAACCAAGGTAGTTGGAACAGGAATCTCTAAAAGAAGAAAGTGGTAGCAGATGAGGCCAGAGAGATAACAGGGAGCTAGGCTTAGGTCATGGTGAGGTTGCTGGATTGTACCCTGTGTGAGATGAAGACATACTAGAGGTCTTTGAATATGTTTTTAGAGATTTCTGTGTACACATCTTGAATCAAGACCTTTGTATGATACCATGCCCTCGGTAGGAATAACACATAGGGCCAGGAACCAAGAAGTGGAAGCAGGTATGGGCCTCTTACTATAATTTCCAATGACCCACTCAGAGAATTTGAGCTTCCTGTACAAGCAATGCTATGCTGTGCAATATTACAAGTCCTCATCATCAAAAGGGGAACATTCCCATAAAGGGCCAAAGCAAGGGTTAGATATGGTGCTATGGCTATGCCTGGGAACTTTAGGTTCCTACTGTCTAGGGATCATGGGGGAAAAGAAGACTCATTTTCTAAAGCTAAATTGGAATACGCTTGGTGCCTGTGCAATCCACTAGACCAATGGTGTTGACAAATGTACAGGTACCAAAATTCTGGCCTGAGAAGAGCATAGTAAGAAACTGTGGGGCTCATATTCCTCCAGAGGAGAGGCTGGGCTTTGCCATAGGTAAACCTCCAAGATCAGCATAGGTGGCAGCTACAGGTAAAGGCGAGATAGGTTAAGTCATGGAGAATGGAGATAATGAGTTTCATCTGTGGTCCTAAGACTAACTGCATGGTAAGAATTGTAGCTCTTCTCACTAACATTCCTCTTTTAATTTACCTCTCAGGAATGTAGGAGGTGTTATACTCAAATGAATATAAAAATGTGGATGTGAGCAGCACAAGGGATGGACGTCAGAAGAAATAGTGATGAACCCCCAAGATGTCCCTCTTGGGGAAAACATATTGCCTTAGCTTCTGGAGGTGCTAAGGTCATAACCTTCAGGTGTCAGAACCTTCAAGTCTTGTCTCAAGAGACCCATCTTGCTCAAAGTCATCCTCTTCCCAGGGCAATCTGTCAATAATGGCTGGTTGAGATGGGGTCTATGAAGGTCCAGCTATTCTAACCTAAGGAAGGAAAACATTAGAGGCCATTTTATCTCCAGAGCCTCCTGTGGGTTGACTTGAGGTTATAAAGCCGACATCTCAACTCAACGTCTCCCTCTACCTGATCCTATTTTCTTTCCACAGGTGTCGATCAAAAGGGCACTCCATAATAAATATTATTCTTGATGAACTCTGTCTCAGAGTCTACTTCCTAGGGAACCACTGTTACAGGGAAGGAGGTGCCTACTGTCTCATGAATGACTCTTTTGTCCTGTTGACCACCCAGATTCATTCCAATAGTCAAATCTTAGAGATGCCTGGGTGAATTTGGGTTAGAGAAATCTCAATTGGCCCAGCATAAAATAGCGAGAAAATGTGAGACTTCCTGGAGCTAATGTTAGAGGAAGTGAGGAGAGAGAAACATAAGCCAAAGAAGGAGAAACAAATCAGAAAACAGTATTTATACCGTTTTCTAGCACTATATGAGGTAAAGCAAACCACTAGAAGAATTCCAGTGGCATCATGATCTGAAGGACTTTGAGTAACAAGGATGACTGATGTGGGATTTTACATTGTTTGCCTTATGTGCATTATTCCTTCATCTTGTTTAACATCCAGTGAAGTCTGCCATTTACAGAGATCTTACATGGTAGCTTTTATAAAAAGGGTCATATCTGAATTGATAAAATACAGAACAGGTAGGAAGCTGATCTATTAATGTATCAAATTTATAGGAATCAGGAACTCAGAGTCATTGGTAACCGTGGTAATACGATCTCCAGTGAAGGTGCTGGTATTTAGTCATATTGAAACCTTAAGCAGCATTTGAGTTGTGTCTGTTTACTTGTTTGTTTAATCCTTTAGACAGTGCTTTCTTATGGGTAAGGACAGTGCCCATGATGCAACAAATTGCCACACTCATAATTAATACTCCTTAAATGTTTGTGTAATAAATGTATATGGGCATGAAGGACTGTATTTAGTTGTACAGATATCTGCCTCCTCATTAAACTATGAACGTTTGTGGATCAGGATCACTAAAATAATTATTATGCAAAGTGCCTAGAACAATGTTTGACTCATAATAAATGAGTTAATTGATGAATAGAATGTCTAAAACTGATACACACCAAAGCAAGGCACAGGTGTCAAGGATCAATTTATTCTCTCAGCTCTATAAAACTAGAGATGGGCCTGGTGAATATAACTTCTTTACTACCTGGCACAATGCTAAGCTTTTAAGTAGAGGGCACTGGAGAGACACTGCAGGAGGAAGAGAATTTCCTGGTTCTGATAAGCTCATTTGGCAGGATCTTGTAAAGCACTTGGCTTATCCAACTCCTGGATCCTGCAGCACCAAAATTTTCCAGTGCTTGGCTCTGACAGCATGTGCAGCTTCTCCATTGCCCAGCTACTGTAATGCATGGTGGCCAACCTCACCCAGTAGCTAGCAACTTCCTGTACAACCATTCTTCTTTTGGTCTGGTTTATAATTGAGTGTCTCCAGTAAGACACCAACCTATGAAGTTTTCTAACAAGTACCGTACAAGGACCATACAGGGAAGTTTTCTAACAAGTTTTGGAGAGTAATAACCAGAAAGTTTCTCTGGCATGGCTTCACAGAGAGACTTCTCTGTTATCTAGTGAATGATGGTTGTCCCTTCTATAAGAAGATCTGCATCTCAGCCCTGAGAGGCTACTCCTTTGGGCTCTCTATCTCAAACCTAGGGTCAGCCTGCTGCTTATATCTGCTATTTCTGTATACCTTAGACTTCACTCTACTTGTTGATAATCCTTAATTACTCCCATGACCCTTTATAGTTGATGATTATTCATATAAAACTTATCATGTTCAAATTTCTGGGTGGTTTCTCTCTTCTGATTGGATCCTGCCTTTATGGTAAAATACTCAAGACTGAAGGATCAAGAACTACTGTGAATTGACTTTTCTCCTTTCCACATATTTACCCTCTGATTTCCACCTGTTTTGCACATAATTTACGGCACTGAAGCAAAATTAAAACCTATAAGAAACTCGGGTTAACTCCCTTTACTCCATAATAGTAATAATATCCAAAGATCAAATATCAGCAAATATCAACAAGTATGTTAAATCTGGTCACAATGTTTGTGAATGTTAGGTAAATAAATTCAAATTGTTTCATTTTCTTTAACTTCAAGATTTTCTCACAGCCTGTATCCTGCCAATGTGAAATTTTGAACCTCTAAGAGGTAGATGGATTATTTACATCTTGCAAAAACTATTTAGTAGTCTTTTTATTTGGAGACTATCTCACCAAACGTACTTCTCAAACACATGTACAAGAGCTACCTTTAGGATAACCTAGCTCGGTGATTCTCATGTGTACTTCAAGGACTAGCATTAGCATCACCTGCGAACAAGATAGAACTGCAAATTCTACTGCCCATCCCAACCTACTGAATCAAGAACTGAGTATGGGGCCTAATAGTATGAATTTTTAACAATCCCTCTAGGTGATTATGAAACACATTACAATTTTTTGAAGTATTGATCTAACTTAATACTATCTTTTTATAGGTGAGAAAACTGAATGTCAGAAAATTTTAGAGCATGCCAGATTCAAACAATTTGCAATTAACAAAATAAATGTTCTGTTTTCAAACGAACTTGCTTACTGGTTCTTTCTTCTAAGCCTGACCTTTGGTTATAATTGCTTCTGAAACATTTCTCTAGCACTTCTTACCATTTTTGGGGTGTATAACAGGGAAATAGAAAATGGACTTGAATAAAGATAGTCTTTTTATAGATATTAAAAAGAATAAGCAAGTGTTATAAATATGGAATCGCTTCTGAGATGCAGTAAACACGTTATTTCTAAGGTGCTCAAACATTACTGTCCATTGGGTAAACTACAGTCAAACATGAATGAAGTTTGGACTAGAAGAGGTGGTCTTTAGAAACCATTCGCTCATGAAATGTTGTAATTTTATGATCCCATAATATGATGTTTGCTATCTTATTAAATAATCTCCCTGTGGGAAGAGATGTCTCTTTCAAACGGAAATAAAATCCTCCCGGGCTCTGGCTCCTCCCTCCTTTCTCCACAAAAACTTGTATTTGGCCAGATGCTTCTCCTTTTCATTTTCCATTTAGGTGGCATTTTCAAACATAGAAAACAATTTTGCAAACTCCCTGCCGTTTCTGTTTTGCTTGGGCTCCACAGAGGCCCAAATAATTTATGGAAAAACAGCACCTGTGTTTTCACCAGGAATGGCTTTCACCACATTGATGAATTTCAAATGAAGGGCATCTACCTCATTTAAGTTAAATGGAAAGCAAGTTCTCTCTCCATTTCCAGAAATTGATTGCAGAGTGTGCTTGAATACTATTTTCTTACCTCATAAAAACATTAGGCCAGATGTAAACATGTTAGACCAAGGCATACCCTCTGAGGGGAAGGAAGACAGTAGGTTCAAACAATATTTTCAAAGAAAAAAGTTCTGGGGTTACTTTTTGAAGATTTCTCCAAATTGATTGATTCATTGTTTCATTTATTGATGCAACAAAAGTTTGTGGTACATTTATTTACTAAAGAAATATTAATTCATTTGTCACCTATTCTGTAAAGAGCCTTTCTAAGAAATAAGAATATTTTACAGGGAGCAGGGGCCCATTAAATTTTTAGGTCAGCATGGAAGATTGAGCATGAGTTTATCATTTATCTCTTCTTTAATCTAAAATGAGAATCAGCAAACTATGATCTGTGAAACAATTTTTGTAAATAAAGTTTTATTGAAACACAGCCACACTGTTTATTTTATATATTACTTTAGAGTGTTCTGTTTCTTTTTCTCTTTGATTTTCTTTTTTCTCTGTGTTTTATTTAGGATAGTTTCTATCGGTATGTCTTTGTGTTCACTAATCTTTTCTTCTACAATGTTAAATCTGCAATTGGTCTAATTTATTTATATATTTTTAAATTTCTCACATAGCCTTCTTTATCTCTAGAAGTTAGGTTTAAATTTTAATTAGTATCTTTCGTGTCTTGATTTTGCTTTTTGAATAAGCAGAGGAGGACACTAAATTAGTTCTATAATATATTATTTTAATAATATAAATAATGTTCTATTATAATAACCTATTTAGTGTCCTGTGTTTCAATATCTGTGCTACTTCTGAGTCAGTTTAAATTTATTTGTCTTTTTTCCTCTTTATGGATCGTATTTTCTTTTTTGCCTGCCTAGTAATTTTTAACTGGATGTCAAACATTGTGAATTTTATATTAAGTGATTAATATTTATGTCATCCTATAAATACTCTTGAGCCTTCTCCTGAAATGAAGTTTAACTATCTGAGGTCAAGGAAAGTGCCATCCAAGAGAATTAGAGGGTACATACCTGGTACTCAATATAAAGGACTGGGAATAGTGTCTGTTTCCTTCTAGCCAGACTCAAAAATTATTAATTCGTAGACCACTAGTTGGCAGCACAGAGCTTAGTGTTAATTTATTATTATTATTATTATTGAGGCAGGGCGCGTTGTACCCTACCCAATGCTCATTGGATCCTGAGGCTTTTACAATCTGGCTAGTGAGAACAGGCACTATGACCGTGTTAGCTTGGGACACTGTTATATTTAACCCTAAAAGGTTGTTCTTTCCTTGGCCTTTGGTAGTTTCCTCATGTGCATTTGCTTCTCAGTACTCTGCTGAACATTTGCGGGGTGCCTTCTGATGGTTTCTGCAGAACTCTCTGTATGTACCTTCCATCTCCCTACTAGCCTGTCTTGCTAACCCTAGATGTTTTGCTTTCCCTGGACTCTCAGTTCTGCTCCTCTGCTCAAGGAGTACACATGGCTCTATCTTGGTTCTCCTACCCTGAGCCTGAAAAACTAGCAAGGTGCAGCGATTATGCACTCATCTCTTCTGTTTTGCATCTATCGGAGATCCATGTCCTGTCTTGTCCCATGCACAATGTTTTTAAAATCATAATTCCATGTATTTTGTCATTTAAAAAACATGTTTGTTGTTTTACACAGGAGGGTAAATCCTGCCCCTGGCAGAGTAGAGGTCTTGGAATGATGATTTTGAATGATGTGGAAAAGAGCGTGGACTTCATGCTGAGGAAGTGAAGCATCCTTCAGTCCAGAGTTGCCCACTGTGTGCACCAAATGTTAATCATTGCCTCTGGCCATGGGCAAATTTATCTGTGTGCTCCTGAGTTCTACACTGATATTATTTTCTATGGGCCCTGAAGTGAAAACGTTAGGGAAGAACTTTTCTTAGACGTTGGGGTTTTAAAGATAGTTCTTAAGAAAAGTAATAGGTACACACCTGGTAGTAGAAAGAACAGATTTGTAGTGAGGTGAAAAGGGATTAAAGGGGGAAAGAGCAGTGGAGTTAGGAATGAAAGTTCAAAGGTTTTTAATATGACCAAGAGATCATTTTCAGTCTAGCAGATAATCAGACAAGTATAAACCTAAGACATTTCTTATTTTAAATTTATTTTAAAGAAGAGCTCGAGCAACACAGTGGGAGATTTTTTTGAGGCAGGTGGACAACATACTCTAATGAATAGCTGATTTTATTTTGCACATGAAGGAAAATAGCCAAAAATGGTTCATCAAATTAGATAAAAGCCTGTGAATGATTATCCCTAAGGAATTCTTCCACCTGCCAGCCCTTGGAGAACTAGATTGCCTCCTTTTAAAAATCCTCAACAGTCGCTCAAAGATCTGGCAAATTCATTATCACCTCTAATAGCTTCTAATTAAACTGTTATAGTAAAACTGTAGGATTTTTAAAAAGTCACCCATGTACAATAACACCTGTTAAGTGTTCTCATATGTTGAGCACAGATACAGAAAGAGTACACACCTGCTCTATGGCATGTTATCCCGCCTCAAATACAGGCACCAGACAGTTTCTTCTGAAAGGGACCTCTGAGACCAGAGACTGCTGGGGACATGGGGGGCATCCTCTTTCCAGCAATACTTAGATAGGAACTGGATGACTTTCCCGAAGTGTCTACAGGAAAGAAAAGCCTATTATTCATTTAAGCTGTCAAGTTGTGGTGTTTCTGACAAGCTGGGGCAAATATGTACAGACCTAATGAAAAACACAATATCATTATGCTTACCCAGTGCCTTATACCTCAAAATGCAAGTCAATGTGATGAATTTAATCGGGCATCAACACATGATTGAGTTCTTATTATGTTCCTGACACTTTGCTTAGTAGTGGGATAGATAGGTGAAATCATTAACCTCACAAAGCTCAGAATGCGGTGGAGAAGAAAGAGCCTCTACCTGTAGGACACTGAACTCAATTGATTTTGTCCCCGCCTCCCCCACCCCTAGCATTTTCAGGAGGGCAGGGCAGGTGTTCTTCACCCTTTTACCACAGTGTCAATGCTTAGCCAACATCTTACAGTTTATAAGTGGCCAAACGTGGACACTCCTCTGGTTATTTGGGATCTTCCCTTGGTTCTGTTTTCCCACAGCAGGCTTTCAACACTTCTATGTTCCTCAGAATGTACCGCCTCTCTCAGCAGAAGGTTCTAGAACATAATCGCTAGGCCCAGATTCATGAAAAAGATGGTAGCTGGCATTTTCCATCAAGGGAGCTTTTTAATCATGAATAATCCCATGATATATTTAACTTCTTTAAAACTATTGCAATTCAGACTAAAGAATAGAACAATTCTCTGTCCCTCATGAAACCATTAATTAAATGCAATGAGGACCTAAGGTTGTCACCTTACATGCTGGCATCCAGGAGACCCAGGGGCAACAGAAACACAGGCCCAGTTGCAGTTCTGGGGAAGGGGCTTCTGAGAGCTTCATGGCACAAGACAAGAGAACAATTCTGATTCTTTCAGGGAAATTCCCTGTTTCCAAAAAAAGTGACGAAAAGCACATCCTAAGGCATGCTATTTTTGTGAGATGAGTTAGCTCTTGGGCATGACTAAAGTTTGCTGCTTTTCCCATATTTTCTTTTTTGTTTGTTTGTTTTTGTTTTTGTTTTCTGGATGAAGTTTAGAGAAAAAAGAAGCCTGTATTCTTGGCCTTCAGTGGACTGAACCCAGCATGAATTCTACCTCAAAGCTGAGGTGGCTCAAAATCACATTTCTTGAGCACTTGCATTATTCTATGTTTAGTGCCTACTGCTTTCACATATCAATATCAATATCTATACTTGTGCATACCTTGCATGTGTGTGTGTATACATATACCTGTACACACACATGGAAAGAGAGGAAGAGTAAATATCATATATATATATATATGTATATGCATACATATATATTTACCAAGTCACATGGTAATATAATGAAAAGTTTTACAATGTCTCCAAAAATGTGGCATTCTTTCAGTGTTATAGAAGATGAAAATGAAATCATTATATAATTATAATAAAAAATAGGTAACTATGACATGGAGTTCTCTGTGTAATGGTCTTTGCTCCAAGCATTCTTTGATACACTAACTCATTTTATCCTTTAAAAAAAGTAAAAAAAAAAAAGCATGGAAATAAAAAAAAGACTATTAAATGAGTACTATTAAAATGATTCCTAATTTTAAAATGGGGACATACTGACACAGAGACATTAAAAGACCTGTTCTTGGTCTCTCACAATTAGAAAGCGGCAGGTTTCTCAGGCGATGAGTGTGGGATAAAACTTTCACAAATTCTGCATCTGACAAAATACTAATATCCAGACTCTACAAGGAACTCAAACAAATTAGCAAGAAAAAAAATCCCATCAAAAAGTGGGCTAAGAATGTGAGTAGACAATTCTCAAAAGAAAATATACAAATGGCCAAGAAATATGAAAAAAATGTTCAACATCACTAATCATCAGGGAAACGCAAATCAAAACTATAATGCAATACCACCTTACTCCTGCAAGAATGGCCATAATTAAAAATTTAAAAAGTAATAGATGTTGGCATGGATGTGATGAAGAGGGAACACTTCTATGCTTCTGGTGGGAATGGAAACTAGTACAACCACTGTGGAAAACAGTGCGGAGATTCCTTAAAGAACTAAAAGTAGAACTACCATTTGATCCAGCAGTCTCACTACTAGGTATCTACTCAGAGAAAAAGAAGTCATTATATGAAAAAGACACTTGCACACGCATGTTTATAGCAGCACAATTCGCAATTGCAAAAACATGGAACCAGCCCAAATGTTCTTCATCAACAAGAATGGATAAAGAAAATGTGGTGTATATATACCATGGAATACTACTCAGCCATAAAAAGGAATGAAATAATGGCATCCACAGCAATCTGGATGAAACTGGAGGCCATTATTCTAAGTGAAGTAACTCAGAAATAGAAAACAAAACATCATATGTTCTCATTTATAGATGGGAGCTAAGCTATGAGGATGCAAAGGCATAAGAATGATACAATAGATTTGGCGGACTCAGGGAGAAGGGTGGGAAGGGGATGAAGAATAAAAGACTACACATTGAGTAAAGTGTACACTGCTCAAGTGATGGGTGCATCAACATCTCAGAAACCACCACTGAAGAACTTATTCATTCAACCAAACACCATCTGTTCCCCCCAAAACCATTGAAATAAAAAATAAATAAAAGTATTACAACTAGACCTTAAGAAAAAATAAATTACCATAAGCTTGATAGCTTAAAACAACACAAATTTATTATCTCACAGTCTGGAAGTCAGAAGTCTGAAACGGATCTCCCTGGGCTAAAATTAAGGAGTCAGCAGGGTTGAATTCCTTTCTGGGGGTTTTAGGGAAGAATCTGTTTTCTTGCCTTTTCTGGATTCTAGCAGCCACCCACATTCCTTGGGTTGTGGTCCCCTTTTTATTTTCGAGACCAGCAATGGCCAATGGAGTCTTTCTCACATTGCATCACTCTAAGACTAATTTTCCTGCCTTTGTTTTTCACTTTGTGATTACATTGGGCCCACCATGAAAATCCAGGACAGTCTCTCCATCTCAACATTTATAACTCAATCACAGATTCTGAGGTTTAGGGTGAGGATATCATTGGGAGGACTTTCATTCTGCCTATTACACCAAGTAATAGGATGTCACTGGGGGACCCTTATTTTGCCTATTACACCAAGTATCTGAATTCAGCAGTTTACAAGAGAATACATCCATTTGTTCATATTTTTCAAAATGGAAAACTTGTATATTTAACCCAGTAATAATATTTCTGGGGATTTATGCTACAGAAATATTTACACATGAACATAAAGATATTTACCAAGAAGTTCATTGCAGCACTAACTGGGCAGGCAAACATGGACATGATGAGCCTCAGGGCTCAGCAACAGCAGAGACAGCAGAGATAAATTACAACCCGTCCATGCAAAGGATTCCTGAGCTACTTCCTATGTCTTCTCTGGTGGGTATTTTGCTCTCTCATTCTTATGCAGCCACAGTGGCATCTTTGCTTCCTCCTCAGTCAGACCACAGCCCTTTGCTCTTCCTCTTCCTGCACTTCTCTTGAATCTCCATTCAAATGTCACATCTCTTTCCCATTCCAGACCACACTCCCTGTCCAACTTAGCCATGCTTATCTTTCTCTGCAGCACCCATTTCCAACTGAGAAGCTGTATATTTACTTATTTACATGTTTATCTATGTACACTAGAATATAAGCTCTTCAAGGGAAGGAATTTTGCTACATAGACCATTATTCTATTTGCAGTACCTGGTATAGCAACTGCATTTACTAGGAACTTAACAAAGAAATATTTGTAGAATGAATGAATGGATATACTCATTAAAAAGAGATTAAAAGATGTCTAAGATGGATTGCTCAATGAAAATATTTCTTGAAAAACAATTTGTTATGCCATATATATATATATATTCATTCCTATAAATATTATTACAAATGTCTACATAGCCATACATAGTACATGATACCCAAACGTGATCTGAGGCTTTTGCTATTCACTTTATTATTTCTGAATTATAATAAACAATAACTATGTATCTTTTCTGTGGTCAGAAAAAAGTTTTAAGATAATTTTAAAAATCTGAATCTAAGTTTATAATCCAAGTCAAATGCTGCCTTCTCACTATGTATCAACTGCCTTGGAAAGAAAATCTCATTTTAATTTTTTTTTACCTCTCAGATGACCGAGCAAAAATGAAACTCTAAAGAAGACATTTGTATCTGTCAGGATCTAGTCAAAATACAGGAACTACTCTTGGTATTTCATACTGAAAAAAAATTGTAAGAAAGGAATTGACTATATGAGTGATAGAAGAAGGAAAATCCAGGCCGGGGTCTGTGAGGAAATAGTGATTAAGTAACATATGAAACTGCCACTGAACCTGGGGGTACTAGAGATGATGTATTCTTACCAGAATCCAAAACTTGGGTCACTTAGCTGAAGTTACACTCATGATGGATATACGGAGGGAAGTCCTGGACAATGGGACATAGAACCATTAAAGATGAGCAGCTGCTGCTAGAAATGTTACCGAAAGTGGAGAAAGATGGAGAGAGACATCCTCCTTCTCACCCTGCTAGCCAGTGATGTTATTGTCCAATGACCAAAATTACTCAGAAACCAGAAGGCAGGGGAGCCTGGGAAATGCAGTTCCCTGTACTATAGAACAAGGTGAGGAGAGGGATCGAATCTGAGAGGCAGGCGCCTGGTGTGATATTTGGAAGGAACCAGTGCTAGTCATGAAAAGGCACAACAAAATACTTAAGATAGTTTGCTATTCCAGTATGCTGCTAATGAAATTACGTTTATGTCCTAGTCATCTTGTCAGTGTCCATCTCTATGTGCATTTTGCTTTGTAATAGAAATGCAGTGTTCAATTTGCCTACTGAAAAAAAAAATACAACCAACCAAACAAAAACAACCTTTTAGGACATACAAGACACTCTCAGTTACAGAAATATTAAAAAGCAAGATCCTACATTCTTCAAATATGTTCCACTGTGAAAACCAAAGTCTATTTATTCAGGTGAAAACCTATCATCAGGAGAAATAGAGACACATGCACTGTTTCTATCTGTCTATCTATCTATCTATCTATCTATCTATCTATCTATCTATCTATCTATCTATCTACACAGAGAGCCAAACACACAGACACACACAAACACACAGACACACACACACAAACACACAGACACAGACACTAACACACTCATATATAGAGAGATAAAGTCCCTAAGGAATTTTCAAAATTATTTGCTTGACACTTTGAAGTAAGTGTGTCTGTCTGTATTGCATGTATTGGAGTATATAAGCCAGATATGACAACAAGAGTACAAAGAGAATGTAGATAGAAAAACATAGACTATAGGTAGAGAATATAGGTAGATAATCACAATAGTGGCATAGGAAGATATATTATGATTAGTCCACCATAAAACTACAAAAAGAGAAATCATGTGTATTTGATATATTGTAACAGACTAGTAGACATTATATTCAAAAAGGGTGTTATTGGTCAGATTAATAAGAGGGTATTATTCCTCGGAGACTGCTGAAATCAACCCCATTCATTAATCTTCCATAAAATAAATTAGACTACTTGAGCTTCTAAACATCTGGGATTAGGTTGTAGCTTTGATGGGCCAAGAGCAAGTGATCTGTCAAGAGGCCTGAGGTTTGTACAGAAATCTAGTGGCAAAAATGAACTGAAACACTTTGGATAGGAAACAGACTGTAGTTTTAATTTGATTCTCCCTGTCTTCCAAGGAAAAAGTTTCCTGGATTGCTGAACTTTAAACATTCTTTGCATTACCTTCTGAAAATCTCATCCATGCTATGAATGAAATTCTCATTTTATGGGGAAGAGGAGAAAATTAATACATGTGGTCCTGACTTTACCTCTTCTTTTCCAATTTCTTGCTGGGTTTGGCTCCCTGTTAATCCACTATAACTATTCCAACTTGGTTCATTCAAAACAATTCTGGAAGCCATTCTTCCTCCTCTGTCTTCATGTTTATTACAAGTAATGTGTTTAAGGATCTCAATATCTTTCCAGTGACACAGGCTCCGTGCTTCGACAACGGATACTTATTCCTCTGCTGTTTCATCCACACTATCTTGCCTTGCTTTCAAGCTTTACCTCCTATTTCCATTCCCACTTCTCCGTCCACACTCCTACCATCCTCATTCTCACCTGCACTGTTGCAATAGCCATCCAAAAACTTGGTGAACTTGCAGACTTGTGCTAAAGTCCATTCTTCATACTGCTGTGGAGTAATCTTTCTATGGCATGGTTAGGCTGTTATTTTGCTTAAAAACATTCAAATTTTTGTAACTTTTATTTTAAGTTTAGGGGTACAAGTGTGCATGGGGCTTTGTTGTAGGATTATTTCATCACCCAGGTATGAAGCCTGATACCCACTGGTTATTTTTCCTGATCCTCTCGTTCCTCTCAGCCTCCACCCACTGAAAGGCCCCAGTGTGTGTTGTTCTCCCTGTATTTGTCTGTGTGTCCTCAACATTCAATATTTTCTTACTGTGTATGGTTGTAGATTTACAATTAACATTGAAGAAGAGTTAAAAAAGATATAACAGAAAGATAAAAGACAAATCTTATTTAATTCTTTCTTTTTAGAACCATATACATTAGCCAGTCACTCATTCTGCATCTCTGCAACATGTTTCCATGTGGAAGGACTTGTAGCTGACTGGGAGCTGTTTACATTGCTTGTACACGAAATTCTCATATCCAAGTATGTATTAGATGTATTCGTTCTGCCAGAAATGCTTCCCTTTGTTTTCCTTTTTTCTTTTTTACCCTTGTCCCTTCCTATACATCTTTTTAAATTCATTTCAATTCTCTCTCTACAAAAGGTTTCCCCTGATCTATTCTCTCTCCATCCTAGCTGATTTAATTCCTCACTTTGCTGACTTCTCAGAGTTCTGGACCCCTTTCACTTTGTTTTCTGCATTCACTCTTAACCAAATTCTGCCTTGTAATATTGTCCATCTTAAGTGGGACATACTGTCATTGCTGACTGTACCTTAGGCTCCCAAACAGCCGGAGAAATGTTATTTCTATACCCTGTATCCCTTACGAGGTCTAGCATGGTTTGTGGTATGGTAGTTAAGATTCCTTTTTTATGCTTCTGCTGTAGTCATATGTTGCCTCTTAAATATTGCTTTTGTAAGTCTTTTTGCTGTCTGGTTAAAGGAATAGAGCAAACATGATGTCCTCAAGACTAACAAGGTTCAGACTTCTGTGTTTTCCTCTAAGACAGAACTGAGAGAGGCATCGATTTACATTAAAATGAAAATAATAACAGCAGCAACATTATTTACTCATGCCAAGGCTGTGAAATAAAATCAAGGGTTTATCACTGTGGAAATGAAAACTAAAAAATAAGAAATGTATCTGAATCTGTGGTCTCCTAGAGTATAGATATGAACAAGGCCACAGTCCAGGAGTGTGGGTTTTAGGTACTCTTATGGACTGAATTATGTCCCTCGAAAATGCATGTGCTGAAGTGCTAACTTCCAATGTGACGGCATTTGAAGATGGGGCGTTTAAGATATAATTAAGGTTAGATGGGGTCATGAGGGTGATGCTTCCATGATGCAGATTAGTGCCTTTATAAGAAGAAGAAATTAGCATTCTCTGTATCTTTCTTCAATATGTGAAGCTGCAGTGAGAAGATGGCAGTCTGTAGACAAGGAAGAGTCTGTTCCCTAAAACCTGACTACATGGGAATCCTGATCTTGGACTTGCCAACATTTAGAATTATGAGAAATAAATGTCTGTTGTTTAAGCCACACAATCTATGGTATTTTGTCATAGCAGCCTGAGCAAACTAAGATGGGTATACTGTTTAAAATGGCCCTGATAATTCACCTGGAAGTATAAAATATTCAGAGCTGCCTGAAAGTTATACAAACCCAGCCAACCCAGTGATATGCACAGCATAATGATGACAGGAGGAAAAAAAAGCATTTTCTGCATGTTTTTTGTCCCACTGTCTCCTTTCCCTGTCTCTGTGCAATCCTTATTGAGTTCAATCGTATTATAGATAACACCTTTTATTGTAGACTTTGGTTTCTCATTAGACTTGAGGCTCATTTTGAGTACTATCTACGTAATATTCTTCTCTATAAACTCGGATCTGAGCCTGGATTGAAGCACGTAACGATAACTCAATTTTTCTGTAAAACAAGTAGGAAGTTGTTCCCATTTATGAAAAAAAGTCTAGATTTAAACATTCCTATGGGAAATGATGAAATACAGTTTGAGTTCTAAGGTTATATACACATAAAAAAATTAATCTCAGAGAAGTCAAGTAGCTTATCTGAGATCATCTTGTAACATGTGATGATTTGTGTCCAAAACTGATACACAGTTTACTTTTCTTTTCCAAAAGGCTAGCGCTTTTAAGTTGTGAAATATGATCTAACTTTCACAATTTCTCAAAGTGTATCTCTAGAGATATTAATAAGACTATATTAAGAAAGATGTTCTGGTTTGGGGGGCTGAGGCAGGCAGATGGCTCGAGTTTGAGAACAGCCTGAGCAACATGATGAAACCCCATCTCTACCAAAAAGTATTTTTAAAAAAATTAGTCTGCCAGGCACAGAGGTTCACACTTGTAATCCCAGCACTTTGGGGGTCAAGGTAGGCAGATCACCTGAGGTCAGGAGTTCGAGACCAGCCTGGCCAACATGGTGAGATCTCGTCTCTACTAAAAATACAAAAAATTAGTTGGGCATTGTGGTGCACACCTGTAATCCCAGCTACTCAGGAGGCTTAGGCAGGAGAATTGCTTGAACCTGGGAGGTGGAGGTTGCAGTGAGCTGAGATTGCTCCACTTCACTCCAGCCTGGGTGACAGACTGAGTGAGACTTTGTCTCAAAAAAACAATAATCAAAAATTTAAAAAACCTCAAGTCATATGACCCAGCAAGTTTATTTCTGACCCTCTTGGCTCTAGCAAAGAGAAATAATTAAATATATACACAAAATTGTTTGTATAAAATTATGCAAAGCATGCTATTCATTATCACTAAAAGCTGGAAACAATTCAAATGCCCATCAACAGGGGAATGGAGAAACAATGTAGAATATTCATACAATATGATACCAATAACAGAGAACAAACTACTAATACATGCAATACCACGGATGAATCTTAAAACATGCTGAGTGAAAGAAGACAGATGCAGAAAAAAAAATACCTATTGTATCACGCCATTTACACAAAATGCGAGAACAAGCAAAGCTAATCAATGGGAATGAAAGTTAGAACAGTGATTCTCTTTTAGGAGAAAAAGGTTGAAAAAAGAAGGCAAGAAATTTCTGGAGTACAATGCGAGTACAATGTTTTGTATGTTGACAAAGTGGTGGATATGCTGGTGTAAGCATAAGGTGAACAATTATGATTATGCATTTTATTGCAAATAAATTACGCCTCGATAAATTACTGTGAACATTAATAAAAATTGCTGTGGCGGAAAAATTCAATCTTCTTCATTTTCTCGTTTAAGTATCTTACGAATAAGAAACTCAAAAATTTCAACTGCTCTTTTTCTTTGTGTTTTTCCTTCTGCATTCCAGGAGCAGTTCTTTTACACATCTCTTCCTGAAGAAAACAACAACAAAATACTTGTTTGTAGTGACCCGTAATTTGTAATGAGCAAATGCTTTCACATACATAAAACTTGCAGGAAGTATCTGGAATTATAAAAGGTTCAACAGGAGAGCAGTTGGGTCTAATGTATGCAATCCAATATAACGCAATGTGTTATATCTAGGGAATATATTAGCAAAAATTACTTTTTATTACAAAGCACTAGGCCTTCAAGAAATGTTTTATGACTCACTAAAATGGTAGCAAAGTGTAGAATATTTTGTTGTTGTTGCTGCATTTTCCAGAAACCACACACCTTATATTGAATTAATCTATAATTGTTGGGCAATTTCTTTTTCCAACTGAACAGCACTTTTGAGACTACGTTTTTCTGCTAGGTCATGAAAAGAAAATTGGAAATATCACATATCTGCTGACGTGTCATATAAGGGTCCTTCCATTTTGCATTTTATTTTTCTCTCTGAATGAAGGCAAAAAAGCTTTTAAAGACAGAAATGCTTCCTTTGGGTTCTCTCCCCTGAATGAAAACCATTTATCCTATAATTTGAGGCAACATGTCTTACAAATGAAGACTGAAGTCAGAGGTAGTTGTTTTCCTATTTTGTGAACATTCAAAGTCCACTGACTCCTTGTATAAAACAAACCCATATCTTGAAAACACTAAGTGTTCTTACTTTTACATTCTCTTCACATGCTATTCTTTTTTAAAAGGAACAACTGAAGGAAATTGCTCCCTCCTCTTCCCTTCTTTTATCTCAAATAGAAACATTTACTCTGAAAACTTTCGTTGCATTGAATTTTTGGCCTACCAATTTGGCATACGGTCTTTGCCCGCCTGAAGCAGAGCTGCAGCATGTTGCCACCATCTTTGTGGGTTTAATGCTAGAGTTATTGTCCAGTGAGCTGCGTTTATGACCTTGCACCTAGCAGGTACTTTTTGTGTTTTCATTGTTTTTGACCGTGGATTTGCTTGGATCCAGCAAACTAAGTGAAGGTTTAATGAGGGTCAGGGTCAGAACACAAAAACAACCCTTTCGTTTTAATTAGTTCCTAAGAAAACTTTCCCTATTTCAGGTAAGAGCTCAGTTCCCTTTAATGTAAATGCTGATGCCGTGATGAACTAACTGGAGACTCTCTCCTTATAGGTACCTGTTAGCTCACATACTTTTGGGAATGTTACTTCTTCTCTTTCTCTTTTTCAGTTGTTAATCCAAATCACTCATGACTGACTTCCTCACATATTCCTGCTCCCATTGATGTCTTACTTTTCCAATTAGCTATATCTAAAATATATTGTGATGTTTATTTATATCAGTTTCGTACAATTCTCTAATTATTTTATGAATAGATCATTTTATATAATACATTTTAATAAGATATGGAGGGGGAGTAAACTTCATTTTAAAAAGAAATTAGGAAAAGAATCACAAAGTACCCAGAAGAAGGGGAGAGAGAGAGATAAAGCTGATAAAGCATATAAATCACTAGTGTCATGAATAAGTACAATTAAGAATTTTTTTAAAAACTGACTATTAGAAATGAGATAGTATATATGAATGGATTTGCAATTCCATGGAAATATATCTAACTTTGCAGAGTAAGTTGAATGTTTTCTAGCAAAATGTAAGCTACCAATAAGTATTTTAAAAAGATAACAAATATGAAGAGCTTGAATAGGAGTATTCAATAAAAATAAAACATGCTCTAATCCCTTGTTATCTTTTTTTTATTATTATACTTTAAGTTTTAGGGTACATGTGCACAATGTGCATCTTTGTTACATATGTATACATGTGCCATGTTGGTGTGCTATACCCATTAACTCGTCATTTACATTAGGTATATCTCTTAATGCTATCCCTCCCCCCGCCACAACAGGACCCGGTGTATGATGTTCCCCTTCCTGTGTCAAAGTGATCTCATTGTTCAATTCCCACCTATGAGTGAATGTTCATAGGTGGTATTTGATTTTCTGTTTTCGTGCGGTATTTGATTTTCATGCGGTATTTGATTTTCTGTTCTTGCGATAGTTTGCTGAGAATGATGGTTTTTAGCTGCATCCATATCCCTACAAAGGACACAGACTCATCCTTTTTTATGGCTGCATAGTATTCCATGGTGTATGTGTGCCACATTTCCTTAATCCAGTCTGTCACTGATGGACATTTGGGTTGATTCCAAGTCTTTGCTATTGTGAATAGTGCCACAATAAACATATGTGTGCATGTGTCTTTGTAGCAGCATGACTTATAATCCTTTGGGTATATCCCCAGTAATGGGATGACTGGGTCAAATGGTATTTCTAGTTCTAGATCATCGAGGAATAGCCACACTGTTTTCCACAATGGTTGAACTAGTTTACAGTCCCACCAACAGTGTAAAAGTGCTCCTATTTCTCCACGTCCTCTCCAGCACCTGCTTTTTCCTGATTTTTTAATGATTGTCATTCTAACTGGTGTGAGATGGTATCTCAATGTGGTTTTGATTTGCATTTGTCTGATGGCAAGTGATGATGGGCATTTTTTCATGTGTCTGTTGGCTGTATGAATGTCTTCTTTTGAGAA
>NW_012115844.1:1000758-1037527 GCF_000951035.1 Colobus angolensis palliatus | reverse complement strand
GCCTTCTTTGTCTCTTTTGATCTTTGATGGTTTAAAATCTATTTTATCAGAGACTAGGATTGCAACCCCTGCTTTTTTTGTTGTTTTCCATTTGCTTGGTAGATCTTCCTCCATCCCTTTATTTTGAGCCGATTTGTGTCTCTGCATGTGGGATGGATCTCCTGAATACAGCAAACTGTTGGATCTTGACTCTTTATCCAATTTGCCAGTCTGTGTCTTTTAATTGGACCATTTAGTCCTTTTACATTTAATGTTAATATTGTTATGTGTGAACTTGATCCTGTCATTTTGATATTAGCTGGTTATTTTCCTCGCTAGTTGATGCAGTTTCTTCCTAGCATCGATGGACTTTACATTTTGACATGTTTTTGCAAAGGCTGGTACCTGTTGTTCCTTTCCATGTTTAGGGCTTCCTTCAGGGTCTCTTGTAAGGCAGGCCTGGTGGTGACAAAATCTCTAAGCATTTGCTTGTCTGTAAAGGATTTTATTTCTCCTTCACTTATGATACTTAGTTTGGCTGGATATGAAATTCTGGGTTGAAAATTCTTTTCTTTAAGAATGTTGAATATTGGCCCTCACTCTCTTCTGTCTTAGAGAGTTTCTGCCGAGAGATCTGCTGTTAGTCTGATGGGCTTCCCTTTGTGTGTAACCCGACCTTTCTCTCTGGCTGCCCTTAACATTTTTTCCTTCATTTCAATTTTGGTGAATCTGACAATTATGTGTCTTTGAGTTGCTCTTCTCAAGGAGTATCTTTGTGGCATTCTCTGTATTTCCTGAATTTGAATGTTGGCCTGACTTACTAGGTTGGGGAAGTTCTCCTGGATGATATCCTGCAGAGTGTTTTCCAACTTGATTCCATTTTCCCTGTAACTTTCAGGCACACCAATCAGGTGCAGATTTGGTCTTTTCACATAATCTCATATTTCTTGGAGGCTTTGTTCATTTCTTTTTACTCTTTTTCTCTACACTTCTCATCTCGTTTCATTTCATTCATTTGATCTTCAGTCGCTGATACTCTTTCTTCCAGTTGATCGAGTCGATTGCTGAAGCTTGTGCATTTGTCACGTAGGTCTCGTGTTATGGTTTTCATCTCTATCAGTTCTTTTAAGGTCTTCTCTGCATTGATTATTCTAGTTATCCATTCATCCATTATTTTTTCAAAGTTTTTAGTTTCTTTGCGCTGGTTACATAGTTCCTCCTTTAGCTCTGAGAAGTTTGATCGACTGAAACCTTCTTCTCTCAACTCGTCAGTCATTCTCCATCCAGCTTTGTTCCGTTGCTGGTGATGAGCTGCATTCCTTTGGAGGGGGAGATGCACTCTGATTTTTTGAATTTCCAGCTTTTCTGCACTGCTTTTTCCCCATCTTTGTGGTTTTATCTGCCTTTGGTCTTTGATGATGGTGACATACTGATGGGGTTTTGGTGTGGGTGTCCTTTCTGTTTGTTAGTTTTCCTTCTGTCAGAACCCTCATCTGTAGGTCTGTTGGAGTTTGCTTGAGGTCCACTCCAGACCCTGTTTGCCTGGGTATCAGCAGCGGAGGCTGCAGAAGATAGAATATTGCTGACACAGTGAGTGTTGCTGTCTGATTCTTGCTCTGGAAACTTCATCTCAGGGGTGTACCCTGCCGTGTGAGATGTGAGGTGTCAATCTGCACCTAGTGGTGGATGTCTCCCAGTTAGGTTACTCAGGGGTCAGGGACTCACTTGAGCAGGCAGTCTGTCTGTTCTCAGATCTCAACCTCCATGCTGGGAGATCCACTGCTCTCTTCAAAGCTGTCAGACAGGGGCAATTACTTCTGCTGAGGTTTCTGCTGCTTTTTGTTTAGCCATGCCCTGTTCCCAGAGGAGGAGTCTACAGAGGCAGGCCTTGAGCTGTAGTGGGCTCCACCCAATTCGAGCTTCCCAGTGGCTTTGTTTACCTACTTAAGCCTCAGCAATGGTAGGCGTCCCACCCTCAGCCTCGCTGCCGCCTTGCAGTTAGATCTCAGACTGCTGTGCTAGCAATGAGGGAGGCTCTATGGGCATGGGACCCTCTGGGCCAGGTGTGGGATATAATCTCCTGGTGTGCCGTTTGCTAAGACCCTTGGTAAAGCTCATTATTAGGGTGGGAGTTACCCGATTTTCCAGGTGCTGTGTGTCTCAATTTCCCTTGGCTAGGAAAAGGAATTCCCTTTCCTCTTGTGCTTCCCAGGTGAGGCGATGCCTCACCCTGCTTCAGCTCTCACTGGTTGGGCTGCACCCACAGACCAGTGCCAACTGTATGACACGCCCCAGTGAGATGAACCTGGTACCGCAGTTGAAAATGCAGAAATCACCCATCTTCTGTGTTGCTCACGGTTGGAGCTGGAGGCTGGAACTGTTCCTATTCGGCCATCTTGGGTGCCAGCCCCTTGTTATCTTTCTGTCTAATCCTTAAATAGCAGATATTCCCAGTTTTTTTTTCAAATGTTCTCAATGGTATAAAGTAGCTTTCTGACTCATTTTAGGAAGAAAATATACACTTGATATCAAAACTTTATAAACATAATACAAAATATATAAACACATATTGATTGTAGAGATAAATACAGATGTTAAAATTCTTAAAAATTTCAAATGGAATCTCTAAAATGCATCAAAAGTATGATACACCATTACCAAAATTCCCTAAGAGTTCAGTATCATGAAACAGATTCTAATAATATTTTTAGTTTAAAAATAGATTTATTGTTGTTTTTTCTAGAAAGCACTTGCTGCTGATATATTCATGAGAAGTGAATGTTATTGAAGTAGTGTTACTAGTGACCCAGATAGAATATCTTTGTTGTTTATACACATACTTTTAAAAAATATTTCAATAGATTTTTAGGGAACAGGTGGTGTTTGGTCACATGAGTAAGTTCTTTAGTGGTGCTTTCTGAGATTTTGGTGTACCTGTCATCCAAGTAGTGTACACTGTACCCAATGTGTAGTATTTTATACCTCACCTCCCTCTCATGCTTCCACCACCACCCCAAGTCCCCAAAGTACATTGTATCATTCTTATGGCTTTGTGTCCTCATACCTTACCTCACACTTATAAGTAAGAAATGATATGTTTGGTTTTTCGGTTTTCTATTCCTGAGTTACTTAATTTAGAATAATAGTCTCCAATTCCATCCAGATAGCTGCAAATAATGGCTGTGAATGGCATTATTTCATTTTTATGGTTAAGTAGTATTTCGGTGTGTATGTGTGTGTGTGCATGTGTGTATGTATACCACATTTTCTTTGTCCACTTGTTGATTGATAGGCATTTGGACTGGTTCCATGCTTTTGCAATTGCAAATTGTGCTGCTATAAATGTATGTATGCAAATATCTTTTTCACACAATGATTTCTTTTCCTCTGGGTAGATACTCAGGAGTGAGATTGCTGGGTCAAATGGTTGGTCTACTTTTAGTTTTTAAGGAATACCCATACTGTTTTCCATAGTAGTTGTCCTAGTTTACGTTCCCACTAACAGTATAAAAGTGTTCCCTTTTTACCGCATCCATGCCAACGTCTATTATTTTTTGATTTTTTGATTATGGCCATTGTTGCAGGAGTAAGGTGGTATCATATTGTGGTTTTGATTTTCATTTCCCTGATTATTAGTGATATTGAGCATTTTTTCAGGTTTGTTGGCCATTTGTATGTCTTCTTTTGAGAATTGTCTTTTCATGTTCTTAGCCCACTTTTTAATGGAATTTTTTTTTCTTGCTGATTTTAGTTTCTAGTGTGTTCTGGATATTAGTCCTTTGTCAGATGCATAGTTTGCAAAGACTTTCTTTCACTCTGTGGGTTGTCTGTTTACTCTGATGATTTTTTTTTTTTCTGTGCAGAAGCTTTTTAGTTTAATTAAGTCCCATCTATTTATCTTTGTTTTTGTTGCTATTGCTTTTGAGTTCTTAGTCATGAAGTCTTTGTCTAACCCGATGTCTAGAATAATTTTTCTAATGAAATCTTCTAGAATTTTTAAAGTTTCAGGTCTTAGATTTAAGTCTTTTATCCATCTTGAGGTGATTTTTGTGTAAGGTGAGAGAAGAGGATCCTGTTTCACTCTTCTACATGTGGGTAGCCAATTACCCCAGCACCATTTGTTGAATAAGGTGTCCTTTCCCCACTTTGTTTTTGTTTGCTTTATCAAAGATCAGTGGCTGTAAGTATTTAGTTTTATTTATGGGTTCTCTATGCTGTTCCATTGGTCTATGTGCCTATTTTTAGATTAGTACCATGCTGTTTTAGTGATTATAGTCTTATAGAATAGTTTGAAATTGGGTAACATGATTCCTCCAGATTTGTTCTTTTTGTTTAATTTTACTTTGGCCATCCAGGCTCTTTTTTTAGTTCCATATGAATTTTAGGATTTTTTTTCTAGTTCTGTGAAGAATGATGGTGGCATTTTGATAGGAATTGGAAAAAAATTATTATGAGAAAACAAGTTTAATAAAACAAATGACCTGACTCTGTCAGTATGGCAGACTCATTTGTACTAAATCTCCACATAAAATAAAAATTGAAGAAAATCATTCAACACAAAAATGGCTACTTTCCAATAACCAACACCAAATTAAATGTGGATATGCCCAAACTTACTTTTATTGAAACTTACTTTTATTGAAATTAAGCATAAAGTGGAAATGTTAGATATTACATTGTTTTTGGAGGCTTTTGCTAATTCAAAAAGAGTAGATAAGGGATATAAGTATAAAGAGTATAAATAATCTTTACCATTTTTTATAATCTTTAAGTATAAAGTATTAAGTATAATCTTTAAGTATACTTAAAGTATAAAGTATAATCTTTATTCAAGAAATGGATGATTGAAGTCTTTAAAAGAAAATGAAGAAGAAATGAAGGAGGGAAGAAAGAAAGAAAAGCTCTAGGAAAACAAAATTAAGTACTAGAATTACTATAGTAAGTTGATAAGGTTCCTAAATGCAATGTAAGTATACAAAATAAATGTCTATTTTTCTTGTACTAACAGTATCTAGTTAGAAAATATTTTCTTAAAAATCATAAACACATCCTATAAACAGCTAATAATCAATTTAAAAACAGAAAAACAAAACCTATATAAAAATAACCAAAATATTTTTGTTGGACATAAAATAAGGCCAGAACTAAAGAATAGAAACAATTTTCCTGCATAGGAATAATGAGTATCATAAAGATGTCAATATTTCAAAAAATAATGAGCCTATACAGTTTTAGTTAGAATGCTATTTTAACTTGAATACAGCAATTTTAAAATTAGTATACCAATGAATATTCTTGAATAACAAACAAATTTTAAAAATTACAAGAGCAAAGTAGGTTAGTGAAGGGGGCATACTTTACCTTTTCTGAGATATTAGAAGTTTCTATAAAGCCAGGTAACCAAAATTATGGTTGATATTATCTATAAATAACAAGATCAATCAAAGGAAGGAAATATAAGATACAGAAATCAATGCAACTTCATGTTTTATATGTGGTAAAAATAGCATTTCAATTCCATAGAAAGAGGCTATTTTATTTATAAATAGTGCAAGCATCGTGTAAAGAAACAAAATAAAGAATATATAAAAAATATTCCAAATGGGCTAATGTTTAAATATAAAAAATCTGAAATATTAGAAGAGGTGTTTAGAAAATATTAATAAATCTCCGAGTGAGGGAAAACATTTTAATCAATAAAAGAAATTTAGAGTTACTACAAAACAAATTTGACTATAATGAATTTAGGCTTTTAAAAAGACTAAAGCTACCATAATAGGGTCAAAAGAATACATATATGAAAGACAAAGGGTTGATATTCTTAAACTGTGAATAGCAACATGAGACTAATGGTAAGTACATACATAGCTTAATAGAAATATGGGCACAATTTTTTAAAAGGCAGTTTTGAGAAGATGAAAAGCGATTAGTCACAACAAGCATATAAAAGATCTAGTCAACCTCTCTTTTAGTCACAAAGAGAAACTATTTAGCCCATGGCTATTGCCATTGCTAATGTTGTAAGCCAGAATTGGTGAAAATGTAAAGAAACAAGCCATCCTAAACATTACTGGCTAGACTCTGAATTGGTTACATCAGAAGAGCAGAAGCTTCCTGTGAATCTGAAGGGAGGTTCCTTTTTAAAATAATTTATGGCTAAGTCTTCAAAAGCAATTGCAGCAAAAATAAAAATTGATAAGTGGAACAGAATTTAACTAAATAGTCTGTGCACAGCAAGAGAAACTATCAAAGGAGTATACAGACAATCTACAGAATGAAATAATATATTTGTAAACTATGCATTCGACAAAGGCCTAATATCCAGCATGTATAAGAAACTTTAACAAATCAAAAAACAATGCCATTAAAAAATGGGCAAAAGACATGAACACAAGTTCCCAAAGAAGACCTACAAGTGCCCAGTAAACGTGAAAAAATGCTCATCATTACTGATCATCAGAGAAAAGCAAATCAAAACAACAATAAGATACCATCTCACACCAGTCATAATGGCCTTTGTTAAAAAGTCTAAAAACAGCAGATACCAGTGAGGTTGCAGAGAAAAAGGAATGCTTAGCCATTGTGGGTGGGAATGTAAATTAGTCTAGCCAATGTGAGGAGCAGTTTGGAGACATCGCAAAAGAACTAAGAGTTGAAGCCAGCAATCCCATTACTGGGTATATATCCAAAGAAAGTAGGTAATTATACCAAAAAGGCACATACACTCATATGTTCACTGCAGTACTATTCAAAATAGCAAAGACATGGAATCAACCAAGGCGCCCATCAATAGTGGATCAAATAAAGCAAATGCGGTACATATACGCCATGGAATACCACACAGCCATAAAAAAGAACAAAATCGTGTCCTTGGCAGCAACATGGATGCAGCTGGAAGACATTATCCTAAATGAGCTAATGCAGAAACAGAAAACCAAATACCGCCTGTTAGCACTTATAAGTGGGAGCTAAACATCGAGTATACATGGCCATAAAGATGAAAATAGGCTGGATGCAATGGCTTATGCCTGTAATTCCAACACTTTGGGAGGCCAAGTTAGGAGGATCATTTGAGCCCATAAGTTTGAGACTAGCCTGGGTGACATAGTGAGATGCCATCTCTATAAAAAAATTAAAAAATTAGCCAGGCATAGTAGCGCATGTCTGTAGTCCCAGCTACTCAGGAGGCTGAAGCAGGAGGATCCTTTGAACCCACGAGATTGAGGCTGCAGTGAGCCATGTTTGTGCCACTGCACTTCAGTCTGGGCAACAGAGCAACAACTTTTCTCAAAAGAAAAAATAAAGATGAGAACAATAGACTCTGGGAAATATAAGAGGAAAGAAGGAAGGAGGGGAACAAGGCCTGAAAAACTACCTTTAGTATACCATGCTTACTAACTGGAAGACAGATTCATTTGCACCCTAAGCCTCAGCATCGTGCAATCTACCTTTGTAACAAACCTGCACATGTACCCCCTGAACAGATAATAAAAGTGGAAGAAAATGAATTAATAACTCCTGCCATATCAGATGAGTTTTCTTTCATGTGGAATAATGTATCAGCCATAGTCAGTTGTCTAAATATTTGTTTGTTTATTTCTTTAAAAAGCAATCAGACGTATAAGTTTCAAATAAGTATGGGGAACTGGGTTTCAAACACTTCTTAAGCCTGGCAATAATCATATCAACATTTATTAAGTCTGTGGTTGCCAGGACTCAGACAGAAGCTGAGGTAAGACTCACAAGCAGAGAGCTGAAGGCCCATGCTAGGCTGAGTTACTTAAGACTTCAAACTTGCCCTGTGTGAAGACATAGACGCATTCTAAAATAAGCATGAATATTTACCATCAGAAAGACCTGAATTGGAGACCCACTCCTGCTCTCAAAACAGAAAATAATAATGATTTCTACTTCAAAGCAATATTTGAAGTTTAAGAGATATCAATGTATAGAAATAAGATAAGCATATGTGATACACATTTAAATATAAATGATCTCATAAATAATAATATGTAATACATGCTATATGGAGACCTCGTTCTAAGGGCTTTATGTCTATTAACTAGTTTAATTCCTCACAAAATAGCCTGTGAAGTAGTTAATTTTATTATCTCTATTTTACAAATAAGGAAACTGTGATATAGGGACATGAAGTAACTTTCCCAAGCTCACACAGCTACCAAAGGCTAAAGTTTGGATTTGGAGGTAGTTCCAGTACCTTAAATTATATCCTATGTCACTTCACTTGTTGTGCTTACAGCAATAATTTTATAACTAGCTTAGCAAACAGGTTCTAACTAATAATAGCCAGCAAACTGTAGCTTCCTGACTGACATAACTCTACACTCATTGTATATTGCGGAAACTACAATCTGGAAATATTTTGTGTTCTTTCTACTTAGGGACATGCTTTATTATCTTCTCTCTGTCTACTAATTAATATTTTATTCTTTCTCTAAAATATACCCAACATTCATACTCAGAGAAGGTTTTCCTTTTTTATAAATCCACATTTTAAAATATATCTTTCCCCAAAATATATAAATTGCAATCTGCACCATCCAAGTCGAAGGCATGGGACTTTGAACCATTATGAGTACTCCTGGCTGCGTACGCTTAATTTCCCTCTGCCACTTTTCTCTGAGAGGACACCTAACAGCATCACTTCCATTTGACAGAGGAGGAAAATGGTGCTCTTGTGATTCCATAAAACAACAGAAAGAATGGAGGGAAGAGGTAAAGTTTCAACACAAGACATTTTGTTGGTTGGTTTTGTTTTGTATTAAGTCAACTCACCACTGCATGGAAATATACAATTTCTATAAATACTTGGCTTGCAGAGAGTCCTTCAGGAACACATCTTTCCAGAGCATGAGGCACAACTGCAGAGACATCTTCAGTAACTCAGGAAACAAATAACCAACTTACAGATCATTGATGCCTTTGCCTTGATGCCTCCCTCCCCTATTTGGCAATTTTTCTGCTCATTAGTCATTTCCTCCAGAGAATGAGTAAGATCAGAAGGAAGATCAAGCTCAAATCAGTCAATTACATCTACTTGTCAGTAACTGAAATGAAAGGATGAAGGCCTGGTGGGCAAGGATTCAGAGACAATTTGAGGGATTATCTGTGAATTTCAATTACCCTCCCACTTCTTCTCTCCATTAGCATGAATAATTAAGAAGCCAGAGCCTGGAAAAGTGGTGAACTTACGAAATGCCGGAGCCAGATGGCACCTTAAATACAGTTTTCCAATCTCCTCTGCTTATAGATGAGGAAACTTAGGGCCCAATGCAAGCATCTTGCTAATGGCAGATCTGATGGCTCCTTGATTTTCAGCCCCTGTATCTTGTAGTTACATGAAAAAAAAAAATCTAATCCCCTGTTAGTAAGAGTGCAATTTTGTCTGTGATAATATTTCCAAAATAGGTAAAGTCTCAAAAGGAGCAACATATGATGGGAAAACCCCTAGGAATGAGAATGCTTAGGTCTAATTATGGCTTAATGCTGTGCAATCTTGGGCAAACATCCTAACTTCTTTGGGCTTTGGTTTTCTCACCTACAAGGAAGGGATAATTGCCTCTGCTTTCATCATCTCACAGGCTTTGGGAGAGGGTCATAGAATATAAAAATAATAATACATTAGTGGTAATAGCTACTCTCTATATGTCAGATAAAGTGTTAAATGGTTAACATGCTCATCTCTTACTCCCTATGACAAATTTATGACTCAGGTAATGTTGAGGCTTTGCAACCTAAAACCCAGAGAGGTTAAATAGTGTGTTCAAGATCACATGGATAAGCCCACGGGAAAAATTTTGTTAGCTCTAAGGTAGATGGGTGTTTGTATGTGTGTGTGTGAGAGAGAGAGAGGAAGAAAGAGAGAGAAAGCTATCTTTCCATCATTGCTAAGGCAAGTTGTGTTCACTACTGTGAATCCAACATTCACCTTAGATTCTGTTTGACTTGAAGTGGAGGCAGCATTTTGAGAATCTCAAAATAAAGGAAGGAATCAAGAGAGTATGGAAGATCTCTAAGGCTAATATAACGCTTTAGACTTTAGCCTGAGTAAACAGCTATGTGTGGAAGAATTTTGGGACGTGAGATCTAAGGCACAGTTTAAGAGAGACTAATCAGTTGTCTGAATGTAAGATCCATGGCACAGGAGGGTGGGGGTGTTATATGTGAATAATAAAATGCTTTTGAAAGCCTTGAACAGGGTTAGGATCCTTTGCATGATTTTTTGGCTGCCTTCAAGCATTGCTCTGGGTGAGTCTTAAGAGAATGAAGGAAAGGACACTGGGAGGGAATTGTTTTCTTTGTCTAAAGAAGTATTTCCCATTAGTATTTTCCTAGGGGATGATTCACATACCACAGACTATCAGAACTAAGAAAGACTTTAGAAAATCAACCTCCATTATACTGCAGAATAGGGTTTTAAAATGACTCCTTTACCCTTTACCCAGCCTCACAACCAGGACTCAGATGCCTTTCTCGTAAGAATCCAGCCTTGCAACAGGATTTAAGTATTGTGCAATCTTCCACCCTTATATTCATGTATTCATGAATGCTTGTTGAGTGAATATTCATGTATTCATGACGGATGTGTATACAAACAATTGCAATGTAGTGTGTTATGGACTACAGGGTATTCTTTAAAGCAGAGGTTGGCAAGCTTTTACCTGAAAACTAAATCTGCCATGCAGCCTGTTTCTGTAAATAAAATTTCACTGGAACACAGCAATGCTCATTTGTTTACATATTGTCTATGGTTGCTTTCAAGCTGCAATGACAGAGTTGAGTAGTTGTGATGGGGGATGACCCACATGCTCTTTACAGAATTTACAGCTCCTACTGTAGAAGACAGAGTGCTTTTTGCAGAATTGAGAAGAGGGACAGTAAGGCTATCTACACAAGAGCTCTCAAACCTAGCCGTAGAGTAAAGGAGCTCTTTAAAAACACTGATGCTTAGATTCTATCCCTTTTTATCCCAAGATATTCTAATTCAATGGACCTGTGGTTAGAGCAGCCGTGGTATTTTCTTAATTGCTTCTAAGGCGATACAAATTTAAGATGCCAGTATGCAGCCAGAGTACAGCAAGACTCTTTTAGAAAGTATAGCATTTTGACTGAGACCTAACAGAATAGTATGTACCAGGTGAAGAAAAAGAGGAAGAGGACTTTCTGCATGTGCAAAGGTCTGGAATGGAGAGAATGTACAGTCCATCTGGGGAACTTCAATTAGCTTTATAGAGGAGAAGCTGGCAGGGAAAGCTAAAGTGGAACAGAAGATTGAATCTAACCATGAAAGTTCTTACATATCCTGTTAAAAACATTTGCAGGCTATTTTAAAGCCAAATGATTGGAATGACTGAAGGGTTTTCAATGGGGAAGGAAATATAGATTTGTATTAAGATAATGTTAACAGAGCTGTCTGGGGTAAGGATTGTATGAGTTAGTGGGAGGGCAGGGGTCAGGCGTGCTGACGCTGCAAGGAATTGGAGGCAGGAAGAAAAAAGCGAAGGCCAATCTCAGACTCCATTAAGACCCTTTACCATGCGCCTGCATTGGAATCTAAGAAATGGTATCCTGACTGCAATTGTACCTATTTGTAAGAGCAATGTAGACCTCCTACCACTCAGCAACTTTCTGCATTACTCTCCTTTGTCCCTTAATACTATTTGAGCAAGTTCTACTCCCAAGCGCCATAAGCTGCTTGAAAAGGACTCCATGTTATGGTCACATTGTCCCTCACCTCTCTTGGCATGCCCAGAAGAATGCTTTTGTCTAGAGGAGTTACTGAAGAATAATCAGTTAAATCGTATACTCTTTTTGGTAGGGGAGTGAGGAAAGTGACTGATACAAAATGAGCCAGCTCACCAGCAGCAGAACTCAGAGCAGCACCATCACCTGACTCAGAGATCAGAGACATCCTCCAACTATCCTGGGAAGCTCTCTATCTGAGCTAACGCACAGATCAGGAGACAGGGACTCCAAACAAGCCTCTGCCACCTACCTGGTACATGACCGTGACCACTACTCACAGGTGAGAAGAGCTCCCACAGTGTCACAGAGTTCCCTTTGGACAGCGATAGGTGCCAGCATATGTCATGAAAACTAGTGCCCAATGAGGCTCACCTTTCCCTGGGGACAACTTAGCAATAACTCTAGATAATTTCATCTCATTCCTTTGCTTGTTCTTCTTTCTCTCCTAGATCTCATTCCCTACATTATCCCCTACTTTTGGATCTTAAGAACAATAGCCAAGCTGAGTCTCTTTTCTCATTGAGAATTTCACATCCCTTCATTCATCAGCAATGAATCCAACAGGGTGGCATTTGAACAAACAATTTTACTTATTTCTTACAAGCTCTAATCTCCTGGCACAGGAGCCTCTGTGCAAAAAGCAGAACTATTTATGTTATTTTTTTAAACAAAGGAAGGTCAATTTTCTCTTTTCTTTTATGTTGGGGGTGGGAGGGTTTAAACCATCGTAGACTTCAGCTAGTTCTATTGGACCCCAGCAGTCTTGTTCCTCCCACCCGTGCACATAGCCACTGCTTAATTTAGAGTGATTCAAAAGGCAGAGGGGACGAAAATGCAGAGTTCATGCTGTTAGAAGCAATCACTCTGCTTGGAGACATATGCAGCCACAGAAGGCTGAACAGATCACAGTAGCTTAAAGCACTGGGAGATAAAAGGACCGGCATTGCCGATCGGGACTCCAGAGACCAGAGACGGGCCTGCTGCGTGTATGCACCCCTGGCAGCCTTCATAGCTGCTGCCTTTTCTTTTCTTTTCTTGCCTGCTTTTTTAAAAAATGTTAATTTTCTTAGTAAAACTCTGATGAATTTAGGGCAGGAGAAGGAAATGGGAGCTGCGCAGATGTGTTAATTCAAACCTTACAGATGTAGTTTTCATTTTACATACATGGGGTATGAAGCTAACATATCCTCTTCTTCTTAATTTTTAAGGTAAAAAAAATCATAAAAACAAAAACCCATATGAACGCAATACTGTATGTGATTTAACAGAAAGAATTAACACACCAAGTCCACAGACAGACTTAGGTGCAAAGGCTGATTCTGGCAATTCTGTAGCTGTGGGTAGTGTGTATCCCAATGGATAATGTATCAGTCAGGGTTCTCTAGAAGGACAGAGCTAATAGGCTATACATATATATATATACACACACACACATATACATATATATAGAAGTTTATTAACTATTAACTTACATGATCACAAGGTCGCAGAATAGGCTGTCTGCAAGCTTCAGGAGTAAGGAGAGCCAGTCTGAGTCTAAAAACTGAAGAACTTGGAGTCTGATATTTGAGGGCAGGAAGCATCCAGCACGGGAGAAAGATGTAGGCTGGGAGGCTAGGCCAGTCTCAACTTTCACGTCTTTTGCCTGCTTTATATTCACTGGCAGCTGATTAGATTGTGCCCACCAGATTAATGGTGGGTCTGCCTTTCCCAGCCCACTGACTCAAATGTTAATCTCCTTTGGCAACACCCTCGCAGACACACCTCAAATCAACACTTTGCATCTTTCAGTCCAATCATGTTGACACTCAGCATTAACCATCACAGATAATAATCCCTAACTTGGTTAAGGGATTGACTAAATCCCAAATTAATCATTGGAAGATTAAATAGCATCATGAAGATTAGATGCCTAGTGTAGTCATTGCTATAAGTGGATGCTCAGAAAACTTACCTCCCTTCTGTTTCTCATCTGTAGTTACATAATCTTAGGGAAGTCACTTACACATGTTGAGTCTCAACTTTAAAACAGAGTCAATAGTGTACATCTGCTAATACATTAAAATAATAAAATAAGGTAACAAGTGTTAATATCAGTATAACTTATAAAGTGTTGCATAAATTTGAGGCATTTAGTTGTTACACACTCTGTTAGTCTAGATAACATGTTAACAAGCAACAGAAAAGCAACTTTACAGATTGGGTATTCATTTTATGGCAGGCACTGTACTAAAAACTTTAAAAATATGTTCTCTTCAATTATTACACCGTCCTGTAGAGGATATTAGCTCATTTTACAGATGAGGAAACTGAAGTGCAGAGAGACTAAGTCACTATCCAAGATCATACAACTAGTAAGTGATAAAATAATATTTGAAGGCAGGCAGTCTGTTTCTAAAGCCTATAGTCCTACCCACAATATTATATGACTAAGTAATGACAGTTACAAGCATTTATTCTTTGAGCTCAAAGCTGCGGTTCTCACTTGAAATTATTAACTTATGAGAATATTTCATAATATTTAACAACATTTTTGTTTACTGCATTATTTCCAAAGGCAATGAATATATTACTTATTTAAATAAATTCTGTTGAGAAAAATACTGCCATTAGCACAGAGATGACTAATTTGCTACCATTAATAGGTAGCATTCTGAAACTGGGTCTGTAACCTGGATTGGTATACTTATGCATATATTTATTAATACATGTGTACTCCCATAAAGCTGGAATGCCATTTAATAATTCCTCTCTGCAGGATGCAACAATCAGAAGACATATATACCAATCCAATATCCAGAAATAATTAAAATGTGATATTAAATCTTAACTGCTGTGGGCTTGCATTCACATCTAAAGCATTTAGAACAGGACAGAATCTCCTGAAATCTTCTTTTCAAGAATTCAGGTAGTTGGAGCACTTCTCTCTCTAACCATGTCTTCCTACTTTCCAAGATACATTCTCCTTCAGCCCCTAGCAGTACAAATTAATCTTCTCTCTTTTTGTTCCCGTTCCAGCCTTCTGACCAACACAGCAACAGCTGCTAAAGAAAAAGCACAGTAGAAATAAAGCAAGAGCAAGATATGGTAAAAATTTGTGAAAATGCAAGAAAAGATTTAGTCCATGTGTATATATGCATTTGCATATGTGGACACACATACATTTACATAGTGCAATTTGTATAATATATATGCAAATATAAACACATAAACAATTTAGAATTAGTGTCACTTATAAGAAGGTGCAAGGATACACTTATATACATATGTGTTAAATTATTATTAATTGTATCTTATATAATCATTATATTATTATGTTATTAAACACAAATGCTTCACAATTTTAAGAAGCCATGATTTTTGTGATATTTAATATTATATTGTATAATCATAGTGAACTCCCAATTTGTTGAAACTGCATTTAATTTTACCCCTTTTCTTCATCATCTCTAAGTTCTTTATAGAGTAGAAAGCTCTCAGGATCATTTCTGTGTATTTGCTGACAGATGGAGTCCACAAAAGGAAACAAGCCTTTTCCCCAGTTTGATGGAATCCTCCTTCCTCGCCAGCAGTGAATAAGGCGTCCAGGACTGTCTCAGTGAGAAATCATGTGTCAGCAAAGGATTATATAAAGCCAGTGGGACATATTTTATTCTGCTTTTCACTTTTGGCTAACACTGTTCTTTTTCCTAAATCAAATTTTCTTCTGGCTTTGAAAGGTACTAATGGAGCATTATTAATCCAGAAAGAATATTGCAATGGAGAATTGTAATTACTTTACTTCTATGGTGACATCAAACCAGACCACTTAAGAATAATGGGGTTTTAGTTCCTATAGGGAGATTCAGATTTGGAGGATACATAGAAATAGGAGTTCCATGACATGTAAGACAGAAAAGGAGGCCAGCATTGAAACTTACTTGGTTGGCATATTTATGTGTGGGACTACCCCAGCCTCTGCTGACACCTGTGTTTGAAGATGGAAATTAAACATTGAACGACAGCTTCAGCTCTTTTCTCAGGCTATTCTTCCATTGGCTTTAGGAAGTGAAAGATTTCTGAGCCAAAAATCACTCCTCTGTAAATCCAATGCGGTTATCCTTGTACTTATAACCATTATTTTTTCTACAAGTATTTAACAATTGACAAATACGTAGTTGGCTGGGCTTTATGCTGTAATAAAACACAGGCAAAGGAAGCAAGGTTGGCAAAGGGTTGTTTGATGTCCAAAACATGATTATTTCTACAACATAACACAAGTTAAACTATATTTGGAATTCTTAGGACTTTCTTAATTTGACCTATCAAACAGCTGAAGAGCAGTGTGTGGCTTTTAGGGTATGACAGAAAGTATGCTTTGGTGTATATTCAGAAATCTCTTCTTTGTGTGAATTCCAAGATAAAAAGAGTGCTCAAGTCAATCTCTTTGCTGATATGGGGGAGGGGAGCAAGATAAAAACTTCAGATATACCATCCAGATCCTAGAGAAAAAGAGAGTCGGAGGAGAAGACAGAGGGGGAGAGAGACAGAAACAGAGACAGAGAAGAGAGACAGATGCAGGGAAGAGAGAGCCAGAGACAAATATATCCAGAGAGAGAGAGATAGAGAGAGAGAGAGAGAATGAACACACATGAAATGGCTTTGGAGGGAGAGAGATGTAGTTTGTATTCAAAACACTAGCTCTTTCTCAAGGTTTGACTTTGGGGGTAAACTGGACACTTGGCACCATGAGCTGGACCTTCACAGAATCACCACACTTGGAATGACTGGTGATTTATTTGCTGTGTGATCTTGGCCTAGTTACAAAACATCTCTGAGGTACCATTTTTTAATCCACGAATCTCAGATGATTTATATGAGGATTAAAAGGCTAACATTGAAAATAGCATCTGGCACATGGTCATAAAAAGCAGTATCTGCCATAGGCACTCAACTGTTTCTGCCGAATGAATATTATTAAGCACTTTGACCCCTTTTAAACCTTTCACATCTGCACACATGGAAGTTTGTGGGGTCAGAATTCAACTGTACATCCATTTGGCTCCAAAGTTTAAGCTCTCACCACCTACAGATGCTGGGTGTGTGTCCCAGACCCACAATCTTCCCTGTGTGACCGTTGCAAGTATCTGCACCTTGTTGAATCAATTTAATTATCTGTAAATTCAGAGAGTAAGAGGATGATGTTTATCTTCCTTTTAAAGTGCTTGATGAATCTGTCAAATTTCAACTTCTCCATTTTCCTAAGCCTGCATGTTAACCCTTTCCTTTCTGATAGTAGATTGTATCTTAGAACAACAAAAAACTAATAAGAAAATATTTTAAACATACAGAAAATAAAAGGAAACTGCAACAAGTCCTCTCTGTTCCCAACTCCCAGATTTAACATTTTAACTCATACAACAAATATGGACTGGGGACAAGACATTCGCCGTTCTGAGGACTGGGGACATGTCTGTCTGGGAACCAAATGCCCCTTCCCTTGTGGAGTTCATATTTGACTGACAAGTATCAATGTGGCCGTATTTACTTTAGGTATTCTTTTAAAAATGATGTGTTACTGACAGAGCTGGAGGCACCCCACAAGCCCGTGTTGTTCCTGCTAAACCTCCCGAGGTGGGTGTCTCTCCTTCACTGATTTATTTCCAGCGATGGTGTCCAGCCCAGTCCTCTCTCTCCAGACTCAGTAGGCATTGGTGCCTTCATATTGACTTTCAAAGACATGTAAACTCAACCATGGGTGTTTAAAATGGTTTGAAGAAGGCATCTGAGTAGCCGCCCTGGATTACTCCATTGGAAGTTGTAAGAATAAAAGGAGAGGACACCTGGGAGACATTTTACCAACTGTAAAATACTCTGCAAATACTGTGTATCTTCTTGCATTGGTGATCTTTTATGTGCTGCCTCCAATTATCTGGACCACACCAGTCTCCTGGGCCTTGGAGATCCATCCATCCCAAGAGCCATCTTGGGACTAATTCTGGGAGGGCTCCTAAACAGGTCCCAGACTGGAGGCATAGCCAGGACTCTCTGGCTCCTCCACTGCACCTGCCCTGGAGTGGAGTACATGCAGGACAGAGAATCTGACTTCCCAGAAGATGCAACCTAGAAGCACTAATGGAAATCGGGGCTGAAGGCAGCCCTGACCCTGTGTGGGGCAGGAATGGAAGGGGACAGGAAGATTAATTCGTATTCCTGTTTCCTGGAAGTGTCTGAGGCACAGGTCTCCTGACTGGAGACCACTGCCAGAGCATGGCTCTTTCTTCTTGGAGTAGAGCAGCTGGTATTTGTGCCCCATCCTTCTCTGCCTCACTTTCTCTTTTCCCGTTGCTTCAGATACTCTATGAATACGCCTCTTAAATGAAACATCAGTATGTTAACCACGCCTCAAAAACCTGGGTTAAGAGTTTCCCTTTCATCACATCCTGTTCTTCATCTTCATTGTTCAAAATGCCCCCAAAGTGGAAGAGAGTCAGTGAAGACCACAAAATTGCCCAAATAAGAGAACCAAGTTTCCCAAAGCACTCTCACATGCCTGTTGGAGGTCCTCACAGGGTGATGTGCTGCAAAATGCAATGAGTATGTCCTCATCTGAAAGACTAGCACTGAGACTGAGAAAGGAAGCAACAAGGAAAGGATGACAGAGAGGAGTAAACACAGCTCACACTTTCTAGCTCAGCTTTTTACTTAGAAGAAAGAATGCACCAAAAAATGGGGTTTACTAAAGAACAGAAAACCCTTTGTTTCAGTCCATTATACCATTTTGTCTCTCACTAACATACTATTCCTATCAATAATTTTCCCTGGCCAGGCACAGTGGCTTATGCCTGCAATCCCAGCACATTTTGGGAAGCTGAGGTGTGTGGATCACTTGAGGTCAGGAGTTCGAAACCAACCTGGCCAACATGGCGAAAACACATCTCTACTAAAAATACAAAAAATTAGGCAGGCATGGTGGTGTGCACCTGTAGTCCCAGCTAGTTGGGAGGCTGAGGCCTGAAAATCACCCGAACCCAGGAAGAGGAGGTTGCAGTGAGCCAAGATCACACGACTGCACTCCAGTCTAGGTGATAGAGTGAGACTCTGTCTCAAAAAAATAAAAATAATTTTTAAAAAAGTGTCCTTACCACTATTAAGGACTCTCTCTCTCTCCCCCTTTATCCCTCCTCTACAAATGTTAACTAAAATAGTCACTGTTGCTCAAATAGGCCCTGTATTTTCACAGTGGCAGTGTTCATCCTACCCTTCAGTTGACAAGGAATCTATTTTATCTTCTAGCTTTCACTGCCATTACAACTCACCATTCAAAATCTTACTCATTCTCCACAGTTGAGGTTGAATAATCTTACCTCTAGGAAGAGTTCTCTGCTGCCTCCAATCGAGTAAGAATTGATTACACCTTTAGCTGATAGAAAACTGTCATTGCCTTTAATTAGTGCTCATTCCTTCCTACCTTATTTTACTCAAATTTGTGCCTACCCACCACAGTCTCTAGGATCCAGTAATTCCGTTTATTCAACAAATATTACTGAATGCAATGCACCAGCCAAACTTCCAACACAGTAAAGTCCATGTTCTCATGGAACTTACACAAACTAGCAGAGGGTGGGATACAGACAGTAAATAAGTAAATAAGTGAATAAGTAAATTTTCAACATTGTTAAGAAATATAAATATGTAAAACAGGGCTTTGTGATTGAAAGTGACTGATATAAATGGTAGGAAACAGCACTAAATCAGGAGGTCAAGGAATTCCTCACCCAGGAGGTGGTTTCTGAATTGAGACCTGAATGTTGAGAGGGAACCAGTGTGGGCAGACCAATTAGAAGTACATGAAGTACATGACAAGTGTGGGAGAAGGAAGTGAGGAGATCAGAAGCAGGAGTCATCTTCAAGTTTTGAGCCAGGAGGCCATGGTGGTTGTGGCATAGAGGGTGAGGGGAATAGTGGTGGGGGAATAACTATTGGATGACTTTTCATGGAAACTGCCTTTCCAATTATAATCTTGGAGGGCCTCCTTTGGCAATAGAGAGAGCATAGAGAAACTTTAAATTCAGTCTGAAAAAAATGTGAAGTTTGAAGATAATTAGAAAGCACCACTTATTGTTTTTCCTATGTTGCCCCGAAAAGTTACTGCAAGGTATTTGTGGTATAACTGATTTCCTCTCTACTAGCCTTTGCCACTGAGATTCAACTGGTACTTACTGAGCATCTGTCATGAGCCTCACACACTCGCTCATCTAACCCTCACGACTGGCTGAAATGCTTCTTCTTATGCTGCATATCTATATACACATATGTGTATATATATATATAATATAAATACATACCTATGAATGTGTGTATGCATATGTTTACATATATTTGAAAGTTCTGGTAAGTGCCCATATTTGTCTTATTAACAAGGGTATTACTGTGCATTGAGAGCTATCTTTAAAAACATTTACCAAAATGAGGAAAATAAAAGTAAAAAATTGTTAACAGTTGCTATGTTTGAATGATGGGGTTTGGAGTGATTTTTATATTTTCCTTCTTTTTTCATTTTTTATTAATTTACTGTATTGTTTTGAGTTTTCCATAAGTTTATATAACACTTAGAATAAGAACAAAAGCCATAAAGCTATATCATCAATTTTTTTTAAAGGGCCCTCTGAAGCTTCTTGGCTGATATGGTTTGGCTCTGTGTCCCCACCCAAATCTCATCTTGAATTATAATCCCCACCTGTCCAGGGAGGGCCTATAATCCCCACGTGTTAAGGGAAGGAGGTGATTGGATCTTGGGGGTGGTTTCCCCCATGCTGTTCTCGTGATACTGAGTTCTCATGAGATCTGATGGTCTTATAAGTGTTTGACAGTTCCTCCTTCACACACGCTCTTCTGCCGCTCTGGGAAGAAGGTGCCTGCTTCCTCTTCCTCTATGATTGCAAGTTTCCTGAGGCCTCCCAAGCCATGCAGAACTGTGAGTAAATTAAACTTCTTTCCTTTATAAATTACCCAATCTTGGGTATTTATTTATAGCAGTACCAAACTAATACATTGAGAACAGCCTAATGCACTGGACATGAGTCACTTCTGTTTTGTGCTGAAGGCAGCTGAGAAATTGTCACTAATTATAGTAATAGCTACAGTGCTGTATTCTCCTTTTCTTTCCAGTTAGAATAAAAATAGAGTATGTAGATTAATAGCCCCCCTGACTCCCACCTACCCTTATATGATCATGAAGATTTTCCACTTCCTTGACCTCCTTTGTTTCAGAGTACATTTTGTTGCCATTTCATTATATTTTACCTATTTAGTGTCGGTCTCCCCACTGGAGAGTGAGCTTCATAAGAGTTTTCTGCCTCTTTTTATTTTCTATGGTATTCTCTACACCTAAAATAATTTCTTGCATGGTGGAGATGTTTAATTTGTTTAACTAGTACGTGTATAACAGGTGGTATAAATATATTATAAATTTAGTTCATCCAATTACCCTTCCAATTAGCCACAGTTTACAGATGGGGAAAATGAGGGTCAGAAAGAATAATTGGCATGCCGGTGTTGCAGCTATACTAGATGATGAAGTCCCCAGTGTTTCTGCCTGCCTACCCTCCTCTCTATTTGTACAGGTGCTTATTTTCTCCTTTGTCTCTAAATCTCTCTATTGTTAGCCATCCCATCTTCCTACATCGTTAGGGTTATGCCATGACTTAGTCTATCCAGACTCCCTTTGCACATGTGCTGGAGTCCTATCCCCAGACCTACTTCAGTGACTGTGACTGTGCTGCCTGGTGACATGCTGCCTCTCCCTGCTACAGTCTGTTCACACGGGTTCCACCTCCTTGCACCCTCCTGTCTCATGTTATCTCCTTTCAATCCCGCCTGACATTATCCACTCATCTATCCAGAATGATTTTGCGCACTCATAGCAAAGTTAAAGACTTCTGATTCCTTTTAATCCAGATCTGACCCTGGTGAGCTATTCAAAATAATGGCTAAGGAGGGAAGTCATAAAACATGGTATACACACGCATGCATGTGTGCAGTTGGCATTTTAATTATACATTTGTCAATCTTTTAGAAGGTAAAGTTCGTTCCTTTGGGCATAGATATTGTGGTTGGCATTCTGTTAATTTTATCTTGAATAAAATCACACAATTTTTCATGCTTAGTTTTTAATTTTTATTACTTTCAAGTGGAGTAATATCTTTTACATGATTGCAAATGAATCTGAAGGTAGATCGTCTTTATTCTCATGATTATCTTCCAAACTTTAATGTGCTCTTACCACATTAAACAGATGTTTTTAGTCATCTTTACCAATAGTTTCAACTGAATTTTCAAATACATAACAACTTTCTTTTTACATTCTTATACCACTATTTGAGATAATATTTTATTCTGTAATAACACAAGAAGTAAAATCTGTCATAACAGTTTAGAAAACAAACATATAACTTTTAAGAAGCATACCTTGTAGAAAAATAATATGGTGCATGAGTCAATTGTCTAAATTCGCTGAGCGGTTATTGTGCCGCGGATATTAATAATACTTTTTACAAAATAGATCAGAACCTTAAAAGTTTCTACTCTACTGAGTTTTGCCTGCCTAACTGTATCTCCTTCCAAGCCCTGTTGCTAGGTCTTCTCCCCACTGTTGCATGTGCGTGTTCCTCTGTTAAAATATCTACTGTCAGGGTCCACTTCTCTGGGAAGCCCTAACTCCTTGCAGATAAACCAAGATATCACATCCCTACAGTCCTGCTGGACGCTGACATTCCGGGAAGCTCACAGCAGGTTTTTTTTTTTTTCTTCTTTTTTAAAAAAATCCCATTTGAAATGTACAAAGGGTGTTGCACGTTGACTCCAATCATAGTTAAGGATGCTGAACCTGGGGGAGAGAAAGCACATTTAATTCAGTTAAAAGCATAGCTCATTTTCCCACCCCCACCCAATCAGGCAATTATAGCATGGGGGGGGGGGCGGCGAGAAGTTTCTCTCACATTTCCCTCATAAAACATAATTCCACCACCAGCTGCTCACCAGCATTTTGTTGTCTCCTCAACAGAAAACAAAATGACAAAACAGATCAGCAGAGGGTGATCTGCCAGCATCACCAATGAGATGCAACCCCCTCCAACCTGCCTGTCATTAGGAAACCGTTTTCTGTTTCTAAAATAAACCTTCTGAAATCATTGCCTTCCTACATCTGTGCTTCTACCTAGGAGAGAGCGATGTTCTCCTAACTCACAACAGGTGCTGAGATATGTCAGAGGAGAAAGAGGAGGAACTATGCATAGGTAATGAGAGGCAGACAGGCAGTTACTCAGGCTTTGAAACAGAGATTTTTTGCTCACGATATGTACAGCATTAAGGAAATTTAGAAATTTGGTATTAAGTGTGTAAAAGTAGGATCCCTGGAAACCAACATTTTGTCACATCAGTTCCTTTTTACGTTACTCATTTTCCTTCTGATCTTACTATACTCTCTATCCACATCACCCATCTTTCCCCAGTTCCTCTCCACCAATACTCATTAAGAACCTATTAAGTATACATGTACTAAATGTTTTACTTGCAGGAAAAGAGGGCTAGAAAGAATATTTCAAACCCAAACTGGCAATAGCTGCTTCTGCCCTGCAGGCAGGTGGCATCATAGTAGGAACATAACTTTAGCTCCCCATTCCTTGGTAGACAGAGGGGCAGAAAGAAGGGAAGAAAATGTGAAAAGTCAGACAGTTCTACTGTGTCTCTAAGCAGAAAGCACATGATGAGATGTGTATTGTATACCAGAGCATTAAGGAATCTCCATATAAGCAAGTGGAATGGAGAGCTATGTTGGCTTATTTAAAAATAAAAATAATAATAAAAAAAATACACACCACAGCCACCACCACCAAAACCCCAAATCCCAAAACAAAACCAAGAGGAATTAAGCTTTCAGGAAGCACTAGGTGCTAGAAAGGTCAGTGCCTGACAATGGGAGGCCTAGAGATTTCAGCAGACAGTAGGCAAAAATCCAAGGTTCTGTGTAATTCTCCTGGTGCTGTTACAAAAGTTCGGTAAAACTGGTAGCATGCCCACAAGTCTTGATGAGTAACAATTTGGAGGTAGAATCCAAAGGAAAGGAATTGAAGATTGGACATCGGGGAATGTGTCAACATCAAGAGATGATAAGATCATGGGTTGACAGAACTCATTCAATGCTGCTTCAAGAACAAAGGTATCCAGTGAGCATTTACATCCCTACCCTCAATGCGTCCGGCAAAAGTTTCAGAATGGCTGAATTGTGTACAGGTAGTTGTCTCATTGTGCATGCAATAGATTAAAGGCTGGTTTCCTTGGCATATTAAAGACTGGACAGTCCAGCTGATACCAAAGCATATACATGAATCCCCCAGCAGGTGTTAGCATTTCCATTTGACAGGTGATGAAGCTGACATAAGAGAACTTATTTGTTCAAGGTTACATAATTAAAAGCAAAGCTATAAAGAAGCAAGCTATTGTTTTTGTACCATGCTAAGGTATTTTAGGGACACGTAAATATCAAACATTTTGTAGGTTATTTTACTTATTTGATCCTTATCGTACCATAGGACTAGTTTCATTTTACTGATGAGGAAAAAGTATGTTATGTGTAATTAAGCAGTTTTACTATATGCCATATTTTGACCATGATTTTAATCCATTTTTTTTTCCACTGCTAACCTGTGCATGAGATTAGGACTTTCCTTGAAATCAGGATGCCTGCTGTTCTATTCTGGTCATTTGGGGCCCATGTTTTAGGGAGAGAAGCCTTTTAAGGGAGGTTATACAGTTTTTGAAAAAAAGGGGGGCAGGAAAAATGAACTCTATTCTCAGAGAGAGGAATGAAATATCAGGAGTCCACGTTGTTGTCACAGATCATCTTCTAAATAAGTCAGGAACATTAGAAAGAAATGCATGATGAAAAGCACTTTGAAGTTTTCTGAGCTTCCATTCCTCTCATAAAACTATTATAAAGTCGATGTGCTTACTTACATAACTAAAAATATTTATAAGAAAGTGAAAATGGTCCATGTTCTTGTTTTAAGGAGCAATGAGAAATTTTGGATCTTTACAACCTTATTTCATCAACCAACAAGGTTCAGGGGGGAAATAAACCACATGGATGAAATAGGTGGTGACAACCTCAAAACGCCAAGAACAAGGTACACTTTGGAAATTATATCACAGGAAAAAGGATGATATGGTCCTGAGATGGTGGCCCTGAGACTTAAGGAAGGAGAATATATGATTTCCTGATTGATTATCTATTCTATCCTCCCAGTTTTTCTGTAAGTCAATATGGATAACCAAATGTATAAGAATAGATTATCCTCATAAGTGATATCGGAGCTCCTCTTGAAGGTAGCTATGCTCACCACTATACCAATGTCACATAAGGTAGGTTGTCTTGAAAGAGAATCTTTTTATTTAGAAAATGAGTTGATGGTCAGCCATTTAGATGTGAATATGCATACTCAAGTGTGGAATCTGGAAAGAGACTTCAGGGAACAAAAGAGAGCAAAATTGTTATGCATAAAAAATGAGTAAGATTTGAAATATTGTTAGATTCCCAGAAAAAAAGGGTTGCAGAAAGAGGCAGAAAGACTTCTAGGGATGGGTTGCAGTACTGAGAGGCACACCTCAGCTATGGCAATTCATTGATTGTGGAGACCCAGAAAGAACATCTAAGAAGAATTAGTCCTAAAACTCAACATCCACTGTGAAGCTGGCTTATGAATATCCCTCCCTGGACAAATTTTCAGTAAAGCTAGCTACACACTCAAAGGCCTTGTGAGAGTCACTTAAGTTGCTTTTGTTGGTACTGAAATCCAGAAGCACATTTGCATTCTCTGTTCAGAAAAATTAATATAGGAAAAGCACATGCAAGATGATGAGGAAACACACTAGTAAAAGCCTTCAGGAAGAGCACAAATCCAAAGGTGTATATCAACTTGAGCAGTTTAGCACTCTAAGAATTTGCAAGTGTCTTGTTGGAAGGGAGGGGCATTGGACTTTGCATAAGTCATATAATGAAGTTTGAGGCCAGTAATTTTTTAAATCCTAAGAGGTCAGGTCACTGATGCTAGGATCATATATATTTGAAACACACTGATTAAAACAAACCAAAAGCCTCAGTTAAATGAACAAAAAATTGTATTATTAAAATAAATTATAGCGTATTTTTAAGAAAAGTTCCATTTAAAAATACAGGAGAGGCCTTATCATGGTCTTCTCCAAGTCTTAGTTAGATCAGACTTTTATAACAGAATGCCATAGCCTAGATGGCTTAAGATATTTATTTCTCATAGTTCTGGAAGCTGGAAGTCCAAAATTAGAGTGCCAGCACGATAAGGTTCATAGTGAAGACCTTCTCCCTAATCAGGTCCTCATACAGCTTCTCCTTAGTTTCTACAGGAAGAAAGAAAGATATGTTGCCTCTTTCTTTTTTTATAAGGACACTGATCCCATCATGGTGGCCTAACCTCCATTACATTACCTAAATTTAGTTACCTTTTAGAATCCCCGTCTCCAAATGCCATTACATTGGAGATTAAGGTGTGAACCCCAAGTATCGGAGATATGTCTCAGTCCATGTGAGAGGTTTACTTTGCCAAGGTTAATGACACATTCATGACACAGCCTCTCAGGAGGTCCTGAGGACCTGTGCCCAAGGTGGTCGGGATACAGATTGCTTTTATACATTTTGGGGAGACATGAGACATCAATATGTGTAAGATGAACATTGGTGCAGTCCAGTAAGGTAGGAAAATTCAAAATGGGGGTTTCCAGGTTAGAAGTAGATAAGACACAAATGGTTGCATTCTTTTGAGTCCTTGATCAGTCTTCCACGGAATACACAATTTAGTCTGGCTCAGTGATTCTGCATTTTTTACACAAACAATAGAGAAGAGGAAGAAATCAGATATACATTTACCTTAGGTGAGTTCTGTCTGTCCTTTGTCCACAAGGAATTTTCTTGTGGGCAAATTGCAGGAAGGTATGTAGCTTCTTACCTTTTTAGTTATCTTATTTGGAATAAAATGAAAGGCAGGTTTGCCCTAAGCCGTTCCCAGCTTGACTTTCCCGTTGGCCTAGTGATTTGGAGAGCCCAATATTTATTTTTCTTTCACAAAGGTTTTGATATATAAATTTTGGGTGGACACAAACATTTAGTCCATAGCATTGCCTTGGCTCATGGCCCACCAGGAGCAAGGACCAGTCCTATCAATGGATCATGCCCAGTCCTGATTTGACTGTTCCAGGTATGCTGTTTGCCTCACTTTACCATGACATCGGCATATTCAGCAAGAGCAAGCTCCCAGCATCACCTTTGAGCATCTGGGCCAAGTGGGGAGGGCCTTGAACTAAATAAACATGTGTATGTTAAGCTAGAACAGAGTTTACAGAGCCCCTAATATATAGTTATAAAAATATATTTGTGAACTTATTAAACATAATTATTTAATGTAGACAGCCTTGAAAGAATTTTATTTTCTTCTTTTTGGTTACTCCGTATTATTTAGTCTTCCTAGTAATTATTTACTACTGAATTTTTAAAAGTATAAGCATATGTTATTTTTAGCATCATAATTATATAGTTGCAATGTATTATTGAAGGATCACTGAACTATGGAGGAGACCAGGAACATGGTGGGAGTGGTCTAGTGACGTCAGTGTAGGCATCCCTATGGCCTGCCTGTCATCAGCATCTGTCAAACAGAGCCAAGTATACAAACACTTCTTAAAACACTGTTATTCTCGAGGCAAATAAATCTGCCAGAAAATCACAGTTGCATTTCCATTTCTGCAAAGAGAAAAGAAATTTTATGCTGAAATATTCAGCCTAAGAATACCAAAGGAAGCCCAGTAAATGAATTATGTGCCATTCCCCATGATACAATGCAACATGAATCCTCAGAAATTTACAGGCTTCAGCAATACCAGTGAGTTATATGGTCACTTCAACTTACAGAAATAAATAGTTTCATTTCAATGTCTACATTGCCACATTCTCTTCATCATATAGCTGGCCAGTTTAGCTATAAATTTGACAGTCAATACATTTCTAAAGATTATATGGGTTTCCAAGATTTGTTTTGAAAACAACTTCAGCATTTCTTTTTTCTTATTTATTTATTTTTTTCCCTGTTCAGGTAGAGTCAAAGGTGTTATTCCTTCTGCAGGAAATGGACACCAAAATGAAAGTAAATAACTGAGGGCTCATCAGCCCATTCACTCATCCATCCATCCATCCATTGAGGAATATTTCTGAATAGAAATGCTACCTCCTTCATTTACTTCTGATAAAACTTACTGCACTTTACGTAGACCATCTAAAACTGGCTTATGTATCTATACAATATGGGAGTGATAACTCATGTCTCAGACTATTGGAAAGATTAAATGAAGTTATGTATACAGAGTACTTCTAATAATTCCTTTTTCTCCAGTTGTGACACAGAGTATAAAAACTGTGATTCAGATGCCAAAATATTGAAATTTTAGAGTACTTCCTTTGACTATTTCTGTGACATACAGGACATGTATAGGGAATTGTGACTGTCCAGCAGGCATGTACAGAGTGGACTGTCCCTAAGCTTCAGGAAAGTCTGTAGTGCAATGTCTCTATAGTTTGTTTGGTTGTATTGAGAATAATCTCTCTTTCTGAGATGGAGTTTTGCTCTTGTTGCCCAGCTGGAGTGCAATGATGCAATCTCGGCTCACTGCAACATCTGCCTCCCAGGTTCGAGCAATTCTTCTGCTTTGGCCTCCCAAGTAGCTGGTATTACAGGTGCATACCACTACTCCAGGCTAATTTTTTTGTATTTATTATAGACAGGGTTTCACCATGTTGGTTAGGCTGGTCTCGAACTCCTGACCTCAGGTGGCCCACCCGCCTTGGCTTCCCAAAGTGCTGGGATTACAGCCGTGAGCCACTGCACCTTGCCGAGAATATTCTCTGTATATGTATTCTTCTGCATTTAAGCAGTTATACTAAGTCATTTTAACTCTTTGCAGCCTTCCCCACCTCACAGAGAGGTGAGCCAGGTTTTTTCCCAATCACTAGAACTAATACTTCATTGAACCTTGACAAGGTATTCTGCTGCACTTAGCAACCCACAAAGCATAGTTCCACCTGGGATTTCATCATGCTACACACTTTCCAATATTTATCAGATTATAGGAGATTAAAAAAAAATAAAAAACTTTCCATCTTTAAAGACCTCTAAGGAGACAGCTCAGTTCCCTGTTCCGAAGCAAGCTAAAGCCCTCTAGCTCTGTTAATACCTTGTGGCCCGCTCTTTCTACCACCTGGTTTCTGCTATTTGTGCTTTTGTTGGTTGAATGATTCCCAAGTAACCTGCCAAGGTAAATAAGTACCAACTCTACTCATGAATATTTAAGCCCAAGAGCATATAGTGGGTGGCTTTGTGGCCAGTATTGGATTTCCATATAAACCATAAGGAAGCTGTTGTGACTATGGTTGAGCCGAACCTTGAACTCTTCAATAGTGCAGTGATCCCTAGCCAAGCTGCAGAGTCTGGAGACTGCATTCTGTATGCCAGGGTCCACCTGTGGTATAAATGGAATGGAGCCCTTGTCCCCTCCCTGTTCTGAGACTGCTGGGCTCAGACACTGCCCCATTGTCTCTGCAGCGTTTCTGTCTCCACAACAATAAGAGAGAAGAAACTCCTAGGTCGTTTCTCACCCCTACCTGCCACCACCTTCGTTAACAGAAACCACTATGTCTGTTAAGGTTATAAATGGTTTTATATTTGCACCAGAAAATTATTTTCTTTGCTGTTATTTTCTGTTGAATGTTTTCTTAGACGTTTTCTAGTGTTCAATGCAGTGGTAGACAAAGAAGTAGGACATGTATTCAACATCCATTTCACCATTTCTGCATTTTTCTTCTAAAATGTTATGGGTGTTTTTCTATTTATATTTTGCGATGGATGTTTGTCATTAGTTATCTTGAGAGTAGTTGTGATGGTTAATTTTACATGTTAACTTGGCTGGACCATAATACCCAGGTATTTTATTTGTTCAGAAAGAACTCTGGATTTGAGAGTTTTTTTTTTTTTTTTATGACTTTCTGGGAAAGTATTTTTTAATGAGATTAACATTTAAATTGGGGGACTTTTAAGTATAGCATATTACCCTCCATAATGTGGGTGGTGTTATCCAATTACTTGATGTCCTAAATAGGACAAAAATACTGGCTTCCCCTGAGCAAGAAGAAATTCTCCCAGCAAACATTCTTTCAACTTGAACTGCAACCTCAGCTCTTCCTGGGTCTCCAGACTACCGGCCCACTTTGCAGATTTTGGACTTGTCAGCTTCCATAATTCTGTCAGTCAATTCTTAATATGAATATCTTACTTTCTATATATACATTTGGTTCTCTTTCTCTGGAAAACCCTGACTATTATGGTGTGTTGGTCCAGTCGAAGGCAGAATGTTACATATTAATAGATTTCTAGGATCAGCATGCTGCTATGGTAATGCATTTGGACAATTCCATAGTCTTGAAAACATGTTGGGCACAAAGAAACACATTTTGGAACCAGAGAGGCAGGTTTGGAACTTGTCCTGCCACCTAGCCACTTGTTGTGCTGTAAGTTGTGACCTTAAGCTGTCTAGTCTCTCCAGGGCTCAATCCCCACATTTGTAAAATGGTGATGATATGTGTATTAGGATGTTTTTGGATCACTATAAAGAAATGCCTGAGGCATGGTAATTTATAAGGAAAAGAGGTTTAGTTGGCTCACGGTTCTGTAGCCTGTGCTGCCAGCATCTGCCTCTGGTGAGGGCATCAGGAAGCTTCTAATCACTGTGGAAAATGTGGGAGAACCAGTACATCACATGATGACAGTGGGGACAAGAGAGAGCAAGGAGAGGGGGAAGTGCCACACTCTGTTAAACTACCAGATCTCACAGGAACTCAGAAACAAGAACTCTCATCAACAAGGGGATGGTGCTAAGCCGTTCATGAGGGAGTCGCCCCCGTGACGGAAACACTTCCTATCAGATCCCACCTCCAACACTGAAAATAAAATTTCAACATGAGATTTGAAGGGGACAAATGTCTAAACCACGTCAATAACAGTTCTCACCACTTAGGTTGTGATGAAAATGAAGAGTTAATAAATACTACACCCTGTAACAGCAACTAGCACCTAGTAAGCTTTCAGTAAATGCAACCCATGTACAAAGAGATTGTTGTATGAAGCAGAAAGATCTCTCATCTACTGGATGCTTGCTGGATGTCTGGCACTCTGCTAAGTGCTATATGTATATTTATTCATGTTATCTTCATAACCATTTTTTTTATTTTAATGTTGTCACTGAAAGAGATGAAGTAATCGCCCTCAGTGGTACAATTAATAAGGGATAGAGTCCAATGCCAAAGCATTTCCATCTTCTTCCAGATACCATATACTTTTATGACACAGTGTCTGAGCTACATGTGCAAAATACTTAGCCGATGCATAGCATACAGCAGGTACTCAATAAATGTAAGCATTGATATAATAATTAGTGGCCTAGGTTTTTTTTTTGTTTCATTTCTCCTGAGAAAATCTGTCAGTAAATTATGATAAACTGTTTGCTTTCCTAAGAACAAATAACCTGTGGTTTGACCAAGGTTTATTGCTATTATTAATGTTGCAAAATATATTTTATATCAGAAAAATTTTACCAAGTGATAAAAATTAAAATAGATCATTTTTAGGGGACAAGAACAAAATAAAAATATAGAATCCAGCAAAAATAAATCGGTTTAATATGGTTTGTGCAATTGGTATTATAATCATAAAAATTTGAAATACAATGACAAAAAATAAAAGACTGTTTTGTTCACTGTAAATCAGAAAACATTTATTAACAACAACTCTGTAAGGACCCTGACCTGAGTAGAATAAGGGAGGCAGGTGAACTAAAACAAAGTTGTTTACCTTGCAAACTTGTTTGTAAACTAACTGAACCTTTGCCAGAGAGAAGATCACTGATTTCATTGGTTCAGTGAATAGTTGCCTGTGATAACCAGGAATGATGCTCCTGTGGCAGTTTTAAGCATGCTGTTGATCCTCTTCCTATTGAGGAGAAGGTCTATGTGTTCATTCCTGTTATCGGGGGCAAGTTTAGTAACTAATATGCCATCAACAATGCAGTAGAAGTGGCACGGCGTGGCTTCCAAGACTAGGTCATAAAAGTAACGCAGCTTCTCTTTGGTTCGCCGGAAACACTTGCTTTGGGGCCCAAAGCCACCATGTAAGGAGTCTCACAACTCCGAAACTGCCATGCCGTGAAGAAACCCAGGACACATGGAAAGCCTGAACGTAGGTGCTCCTGTCTTCAACCCCACCAAGGTCTCGGCTAACCCCAGACCTATGCTGTGTAAAAACTCCTCCAGGTGGTTCCAACCCCAGCCACCAGTCATGCCGGCTATTCCCTGCCCATATTCCTGATCTGTGGAATTTTAGAACACTTTAAATGGCTGATTTGAGCTGCTTAGTTTGGAGTAATTGGTTAGACAGGAGTAAGTAACTGGATACCACATTTTAAAGTCCAAGAGATCACAGGCAATGGAGGCAGAATGAGGTGAAGAGAACGGTGAAGTGGAAGTAAGGATGCTCAGAGGAGAGTGCCACAGAATCGAGCTGCACTGCCCTCTCTCAACCACTGTGAAGCATATGTGATGACTGCACCCCTCCTGAGATGTGGAAACTGTGGGCGGAGGCTGGAACTGGCTGCTCCAGTTTGAATAGGAAGGAAAGAAAAAGGGCCTTCTTGTTATGGACTGAATGCTGTGCCGCACCCCCCAAAATTTATAAGTTGAAGTCCTAATCCCCATTGTGATGATATGAGGCGGTATGGACTTTGGAAGGTAATTGGGTTTAGATGTGGAATGAGAGTGGGGCCCTTGTAATGGGATTAGTGTCCTTAAAAGATACTAGAATGCACATTTGCTCACACACTCTCTCTCTCTTTGTCTATCATGCACATAAGAAGAGGTCATTGAAGCACACAATGAAAGCCAGTCATCTACAGCCCAAAATAGACTCAGCACCAGAACCTGAATTGAACTGCTCTGCCCAGACTCCAAAACTTTGAGAAATAAATGTCTATTAATTAAGATACCCTGTCTACAGTAATAGTAATCTAACTAGACTTAAGACAAGATTGCATTGGAACCCAGATCTGTGTGACTCCAATGTTTTGCTCTGTCCACTGCACACAGAAATGCTTTCCAGAATGGGAGCTCACAACATTGGGATTCACGGCCTAATCCTAACTCAAATTAGAACTGTGATATATTGGGCAGGAGTCTTGGTCTTCTGATGCCAGAAAGACATCAAGTAGTCTCTAGAAAGAAAGATTTTTTTCTCCACCAGAGAATGATTTTGAGAATTAAGTAAGACGATGTCTTGGGCAAAGGAATAAAGTCTTTGGGGGAAAAAAAAAAAGTACTTAACTCATTAGATGGGACCTCTGACCTGACCTATATTCATTTTGTAGTGAAATTTGACCTGAACCTAAAGGGAGTGGGTTTATAGCCTTTAGGTATTGAGTACAGTGTAAATTCTCATGAGTTTCACTATAGACAATGTGTTTGCTTATGTGGTGTTGCCCTAAGCTCTTCTAGCAGAGCTGTATAATATTGAGTACCATAAAATCCAGAAAGCCCCAGTGCACCTTTGGCTCCTCAAGTTTCAGATAAGAGATTGTGGAAAACTATTTCATTCACTGATACACCATTTCCCTCGCTTTCCCAGCCATGCTGCCATGTTGTTAAGTGTGAATGGGTATTTCTTTATATTTCTTAAAACTTTATTTGACTGTGACATTTAACAGGATGTTTGAAAAGGGCATATAACAGCATGCAAAGAGCCTAGATAGATTTGGGTTCAAAATCTTGCTCTGCTCCATGTCCTTGGGTGTGAGTATTTAGCATCTCTAAATTTGTTTCTCTAGCTTTTAAATGCGAGGAGTGATATATCTCTCATAAGGATCAAATAGAGTCTTAACATGGTGCCTGGCACTTTAACTACCTTCAGTAGTAGACATCACTTTAATTAAATGCACGTGTTGCTATTATGTGTGCTAGGAAGCCTTGCTGTCATAAGCTGGCTGTGGCAATCATGACCGTTGCCCATGAAGCCAATTTGCATCTCTTGCTCATTAAGTTGCTCACAGTGGCTGGAAATTTGACAGCCTTGATGTTTGAACTTCTTGAACAGTAGGTTTAGAACTGCCAGTGATTTTCTGAGGTTGTGTCAAACATCAAGCATTACCGAGGTAGGAGTTTTCCCCAAAGATCTGTGATGAGAGGGAAGTGGTCTCCTCTGGATATAATGATTCATGGGTGCAAGTGTTGGGCTGAATGACTCAGGAAGGTAAAATCAGGGCTTGTCTTCAAGGAAACGTCAGCTACAATGTAACTCCAGAGCCAGGAAGCCATTTAATACTCCAGAGCTCACAGCAGCAGAGCTTGAGCATCAGGCTGGGTTTAGGAGATCCTCCCTCCTCCTTTTTTTAATGGACCCTTATTGTAGAGGCAGAAGGCCTATTAACCTAGGACCCAGAGCCTGCTACCATAAATTCACCATAAAATCCCGTTGATGTTGGTTGACTGTCAGGGATATAAAACTGTCAGTGCCCACGTTTTCAATTACACAGGACAATTACTCTGTGCATGTCAGTACATGCACACCAGGGCCATAGTGTGGGATTCATCCCATTCTAACACATGTGTGGGAACAGTGGCAATCTGTCTTCACACAGTGTGCTGGGGGGTTGAAAAAGTCCAAGCAATGATCCAAACTCTCTTGTGCATTCTAAGAAAGGAAAAGATACATTCTGGTTAGTTTCAGTAATGTTCTTGGCCTTTCTGCCAAGCATTAGTAGCATGTCATTGTGCATTAGAACGATCATTTTACTTATTGATCTCCTCCACTAGCCATTTGAAGGCTGGAGATGTCTGTTATTATTATTATTAGTCTTCAGAATCTTTAATAGCACCATCTGTAGAGATAGTACTCCACAAATACATCAGCCTCAGTCCAGAGTACACAGTATTGAGCTCAGTATTTAAGACAATTTATACTGAGTGTGCATCTATAACTACAGCACCTCTGTCCTTCGGAAACTTACCTGTAGCTACTTTAGATGGATGCTCTGAATCGTTCTGTCTGTGCTCAGAGCCAAATTATCTGACTGTGGCTCAATCAGACACCAGCATTCAAGGTAAGTTTTTACCAACTTGGTCACTTGACAAAAACTTCAAACTGCACTCTGCCTGTCTAATCCAAATCCCTCCCTCTCCAGGCTGTAAAACATACCTCCAGTGTATTATCTTTCTAACACAGACATGTGTCCTGCTACGAATGCTACATAAAATGTTGATTTCTCAAACATCAGGTGAAAGTTCTTTATCTTAACATTTTGGACTAATTATCTCATTCTTTCATTGAGTTCAGATGTGTTTTCTGGTATGAACATGCTGAGGAAGACAGGTCTGTAGCTTCACTGAAGCTGTGCTATCTGTAAGATTCCAGCAGTTAGGCCTTGGTTTGACTGTAAACTCTGCCACAGTCTTACCAAGTCTTACCTGTGGCAAGATTAGGAAATCATGAGCTTCAGTTTCTTCACCTGTAAAACAGGAATAAATAACACTACCCACCAAGTTGTGGTGAGGATTGCGTGAGATGCTGAATGGAAAGTGTCTGATGGATCATGGTGTAAAATAAATACTAGTTCTCTTCCTAGAAACCTAACTGTTCTTTGATTCCATGGGAAATATCTTTATCTATGATCTCCTACTATTTAGGTTTTACCATCCTTCAATATGACTGGACATACAGGTATTTGTAGTTTGCAAAGTAATTTTTGTGTATGTGAGGGCATGGTTCATACCTACAGTGTGAGATAGATGAAGGAAGCGTTGACTTTCCCTTACAAAACAGAAACCAACGACATTGAACACAGAGAAGATAAGGAACTTTGCAGAGTGACAAGAGTCCTAAGTCTCAGAGCTAGATGCCATATCAAGTGTTAATGAATCAAAATCCCTCAAGGCTCAGCATTTTAGTGTCATGGCCACATTTACACTGCCTGAGTTGTCCTCTTTGCTGTCTTTTCACATCCTTTAGCAGGGTCTCCTCATTGTACCCAACTCTTGACCTGCATCCCCACTGCAATAGGGATGGGTTTTCTCAAACCCGTTCAATCTCTTCTTACAGCTAGATTCAGCAGTATTAGCTGTCAGTTCTCCATAATTTTGATTTTTATGGGAGACATTGAAAGATCTATCATGTCAAACTCCAAACGTCAGAGAATGTAGTCTTTCGTAGTGATAAAATGGGCAATGGAGGAAGCTTAGTGATGGAGAGAAGGTATCAGATGCCGTGGCAATTGAGGGCTTCTCTGGCTGGTCAAATAAAAGCACCCACTCTGCTCCCTTTTAAAGACTTCTTTCCTTTTACAAGCATGTTAACCACAATAATCAATTCCATCAGCATTTACAAAATTGCAAATCCAAGTTGTTAAATATTTTGAGCATGAGTCCCCAATATATGCATGCTTTTAAAAGTTTTGAATTGTATATTTGTGCTAAAAGACTATTATGTATGGCGTAAAAAAGGACATTAAAAGGAGGTGATAAAGGTGACATAAGAATAAGTTGAAATGTCTTGCTGTTTGTGATGGCATTATAGCGATCATATAAAACTTGGACTTCCTGCATAATTTTTCTGTTCCTCATTACTAAAGTGGGATTATAATGTGTAGTAACTATATTCATTTTATAGGATATGTACATATTTTATTGGATATGTGTAGCCAATAAACATATAGAATTTTATAGGTATGATAATACAACATAAACAGTAATATATGTATGCTAATATGTGCACCTTGTTAGTATTCACCTTGCATTTTACCTTAACTGTGCCTTATGTTGCAAGATATTTAGCTGATGCTGATGACAGTGATATGGATCAACATTTTAAATGTTCTT
>NW_012115844.1:994699-996527 GCF_000951035.1 Colobus angolensis palliatus | reverse complement strand
GCTACTCAGGTGGCTGAGGCAGGAGAATCGCTTGATCTCAGGAGGTAGAGGTTTCAGTGAGCTAAGATCATGGCAATGCACTGCAGTCTGGTGACAGAGTGAGACTGCGCCACAAAAAAAAAAAAAAAAAGTTAATACATTTGTGTGGATACCTGTCAGTTCCCTGTGTTGTATAAGTCCCAGTGACCCCCTCCAGCCTCCAGGATGCTTGGTTAACCATGTCAGTAATAGTCACACAGCTTAAATTTTTTCTTACCTTTCATATTAAAAATAAAACAATAAAACAGGATTTTTTTTCCCTCTCCCCCTACAGAACACTAGACATTTGAATAATTGTCTGGGTTACCATTACTTTTTTCCCATTTTCCTTCTATATACTGGTCTTACCAACCTTGAGCAACATTTTTGAAGGCAAGGAATAGCTTTGTCTGCAACCTTTTTGAAGGCAAGGGTATTCTGTACTTGTAACCATTTCTGTGTGCCAGTGGTTCTCAAAATATGGTCCCTGGAATTAGCATCAACTGGGAATTTGTTAGAAATGCAATTTATTGATCTCTACCCCACAATTATTGAATCAAAAATTCTAGGGTGGGCCCCAACAACTGTTTTTTTTTCCCCCCCAAGTCCTCCAGGGGACTCTAGGACCAGCCTAAATACAAGAATCACTACTGTGATAGTTTACTCTTAAATCTCAAGTGCTTAAGGAAGAGCCATAATCAAATGATAAAAGGTGCTGAAGTGATGGGGGGATTTAAAATGGTATCAGGCAGGCAGGAAGTGCTGTGGGACTCTCCAAAAAAAGGTTTTAGAATGTCCCCAGTGAAGGACAGAATGTTTCCACCAAAAGATTTAACAGCTTGTGATAGAGGGCTGGCTGATGATGGCAGCTGATATGGAAAAGTTCTTCCCTAAGTAAGTGTGAGTACTACAGAGCTGGCATAAGTGGGCAGGCATCTCACTAGGTTGGTGGTGTTATTGGACTCCACAAAGAAGTCTGTATGGGATTAACTCCCAAGAGAGTACACAGTGGTATAAGAATGATCAAAACTAAGGTAGTGGCTCCCAAAAGGTGAAATATTAGCAAAAAAGGATACAAATTGGTTTTATGAGAAAAAGAAACATCTATGAGCAAATCAATTTGGGCCCAACAGTTAACACTTTCTCTACTGCAGTACTTGTCAGAGCCTTTAATATCCTAATAACCATTTCAAATCTCCAAGAAAGGGCTATAGTAAGCAGCACCCCAGGGAAATTTATGGATCAACTAGTCTTTGAAACATACTTTTAAAACAATGTTAGGAACAGAATGTGTACAAATTCCAATTCAAGTGTTTTGAGTAGAGGGAAATAATTGAAAAAAAAATGAAGACTGAGCTTGAGGCAGGGGGTTCTGGGTAATTTCTGTGGATACCAGTGTTTTTTTTGTTGTTGTTGTTGTTTTTTGTTTTTTATTATACTTTAAGTTCTAGGGTACATGTGCATAACACGCAGCTTTCTTACATATGTATACATGTGCCATGTTGGTACTCTACACCCATTAACTCATCATTTAGGTATATCTCCTAATGCTATCCCTCCCCTCTCCCCCCACCTCACAACAGGCCCCAGTGTGTGATGTTCCCCTTCCTGTATCCAAGTGTTCTCATTGTTCAATTCCCACCTATGAGTAAGAACATGCAGTGTTTGGTTTTTTGTCCTTGCAATAGTTTGCTGAGAATGATGGTTTCCAGCTTCATTCGTGTCCCTACAAAGGACACGAACTCATCCTTTTCTATGGCTGCTTAGTGTTTCATGGTGTATATGTGCCACATTTTCTTAATCCAGTCTA
>NW_012115844.1:970158-994044 GCF_000951035.1 Colobus angolensis palliatus | reverse complement strand
GCTGTTTCCTGACTTCTTAATGATTGCCATTCTAACTGGTATGAGATGGTATCTCATTGTGGTTTTGATTTGCGTTTCTCTGATGGCCAGTGATGATGAGCATTTTGTCATGTGTCTGTTGGTTGCATAAATGTCTTCTTTTGAGAAGTGTCTGTTCATATCCTTTGCCCACTTTTTGATGGGGTTATTTGTTTTTTCTTGTAAGTTTGTTTACATTCTTTGTAGATTCTGGATATTAGCCCTTTGTCGGATGAGTAGATTGCAAAAATTTTCACAGTTCACCTCTGTGACTTAGTTAGGATCTAGTGCAGTTCATTGTCATCCATTCCACAAGGCGGAATGCTAGTCATTGGATTTTCATGATGGGTGTTTTGTTGATAATCTGTTGATTTCTGTTGATGATTATGTTGATGATAAAGCTGATATCAAGTGATACTTGCCTCTTCTGATATAGTCCCATTGATGATCCTAACACCAAAAAGTCCATGAATGGAGTGGTTGGGTGGGTGAAATATGTGATCAATAATGTCATTGAAATCGACAAGGCTTGAAGGAGATAACTACTGATATAGGGAATCTAGATGGCGTGTTGAGTCTGGTTCAGGACACAGTTCGTCACTGAGGATATTGAGAGAATCTTGGTCAAAATTATGCATTGAATCAAGGAAATGGCAATTGTGCATTGGTTTCAAGATGGAACTGAGCCAGGCCACAGATGGAAAGCCAAAGAGAAATTTTGGAGGTGAGGAATGGCAGAGAAGTGGGTCTCAAGGAGAAATGGCTGTGGTCTGATGGGCACAAATGCTCAGCCAAGCCACTTTGAAGACACAGTTTGGAAAACCAAGATGAGCTCCAGAAGCAGCAGCTTGAACACAGGATCTGAGGCCCAGCTCACCATGTGTGGTAACTCTAAGTGGTCAGTACAGCTGGGCAGTGATGGAAATGGACTAGGAGATGATGATGGAGAGCTATGCAGAGACAAGATCAACAGGTTATACCTTCACACAGCAAAGGGAAATCATCATATTTGCGTTTTAGAAATAGTAACTGGGAAGAAAGTGCGTGAGGAAGACAAGCCTATAAGCAGAAGGACCAGAGAAGTGGAAACAGCATGATCTCATTGTTGAGAGCCTGGGCTCTGTCATCAGATGGGCTCAGCTTGAAACCTAGTTTGGCCTCTTGTTAGTGAGATGAACTTCTATGGTCTACTTAACTTCACTAAATGTCAATTTCATATCTTCAATAGGAAATATAATAATGTATCCCTTGGAGGGATATTGAGAGAATTAATAAAAGGCATATGTAGCAGGTTCACAACATAGATATGCAGAGAAAACAAAAAATTTAAAGAAGTTTTGTCTGGTGTTTCTCATGAGCTCTCAAACACCTGGTAAAAGAAACAACAACAAAACACTTTATTTTAGTTAACTCTTATTTAAAGAGTTTGTATTAGTTTTTTATTACCATCATAACAAATTACCACAAACTTAGTAGCTTACAACAACACACACTTGTTATCTAACAGTCAAGGAGGCAGGCATCCATACAGGTCTCACTGGACAGAAGTGAAGGATTTGATATGGCTGTGTTCATTTCTGAAGGCTGTAGGGGCAAATCTGTTTCCAGTTCACTCAGGTTGTTGACAGAATTTCGTTTTTTGCAATTGGAAAACTGACATTCCTCTTCTCTGGCTGGCTATCAGTTGAGGGACATGTCTAGTATTTAAAGGCCACTGGTCAAAGCTCATTCCTTGGGTCATGGCTTTTTTTCCTCATTTTCAAAGCTGCCAATAGTTGATTAAATCTATGCCATGCCACACTTCTCTGATCCTTCTTCCATTGTCAACTCTCTATCTCTGACCACAGTCTGGAAAGGGTATTTCCTTGTAAGGACTCATGTGATTAGAGTGGGCCCAGCCAGATGAATCTGGGATAATCTCCCAGTCTCAAAGTCTGTACTGTTAATTGGATCTGTAAAGTTCCTCTTGCCATGTAAGGTAATACATTCACAGGTTCCAGGGATTAGGTTGTGGACATATTTGGGAGGCCATGATCCTGGATAACACACAATTTCTCCACATAATGCCTGGTTTTATTTGGAAAAAAAGTAACTGTTCTCAGATACCTTTTAGCCAATCTACATACTGCTTCTCTTTGGCAAAAGCACCACAATGTGTATACAAGGCGGAAATAGAGGGTTGAGGGCTGAGGAGTGAGGAGGGACATATATGTGATTTTCCCTCTCTTCTTCTTCTTGTTAGAGTTTATTTATGATCTGTGATTGATTGATACTCCCCTTGATATCTTTGAAATTAGGAAACCTAGGTTGTAAGGGCTCCTAGTGAGTCCCTGGCCCAGGGGATCCTTTCCTACAGGCCTTATTTGACCTCACTTTGTTCCTACCGTGGGTCCCTCTGGCAAGTTCAGCAGCCAGAACCATCAGCCACTATCATCCTCTCTTTTCTGTGTCCCTTAGGCACTTCCTGATCCTTTCTACACCACAGAGGGGTCAAAGGGATTCTGGGGAGCAAAACTCAGGCCTTATCCTGGGCCCATCTACCTGTCTGAAACGTGTGCATCCTGTGTAACTGCCCCTTTGTCTCCTGGAGATTGTGAAATGGGAAAAGTTCCCTTATCCCCCTCACAGGGCATGTGATGGGGATGTGGCCCACTTCTTAGGTGCCCTGATGCTCAAACCCCTAGGTGAAGCATGCAGACAGGCAGGTCATGGGGCTCCAACCCCATGGCAGCATCTAGGGTTGAGTGTTTACAACTCCCAAAGCCTCCGTGGGCACGTGTTACAGTGTGCTCTTTCCGCATAGCAGAACGCAGACAACTTGTGTTAATCAGCTCAATTAGACCCTCTTCCTTATGGAAAGGACAGAGGATTTTCAGTATCCTAGGGTTTTTGCCCTAGTGTACCAGAAAAACCAGATCACACATGGGCTTGGGGAATGAGTGCAAAGTTCTAAGGAGTGTAGGTAGCTCTCAGCAGATGGATGGAGAGTCAGAAGGGGGATGGAGTGGGAAACTGGTCTTGCCCTGGAGTCGGGCTGCTCAGTGGCCAGGCTCTCTTCGGACCATTTTTGGCAGATTTCCCCTTGGTGTCTGACTCATTCTGTCGTTGATGGCCTGCCAGTATCTCTCAGCGTCTGTCAGTGTGTTCTTCTGCTGGTGGGTTCTTCTGCTGGTATGTTCCTCTCAATGTTCAGCCACTTGTGTCTGCCCACTAGGGTCTTGAGATTATTGTATGCACAGGATGAGCATGTGGCAGGTCAGAGTGGTCTTGAAAAATGCAACAGGAGTGCCTGTCCTCACTTAGGTCCATGGGTACAGGCCCAAGGATGCAGCCCTCACCAGGGACCCTGCCCTTCTCTACCCAACGCTTCTCTGCTTCCCTCCCATATCAATTGGAGTGAAGGCAGAGGGGACAGCCTACCAAAAATCTTCCCCCACTCAGTGGAGGAAGGAGGAAAGTACATTTTTTTCTCAACGTATTCACCTAAAGTAGTGCAGTGCACCTACTTCATTTTCTTGACTTTGGCACCTGGGAGTGGAAAAATCAAAGCAGCTGGCATCTCTTACCTTTCTCTTAGTGCCCCCCATGTCTAGTCTTATCTTCCTTTCTAGGCATATGAGAGATTATTATTCCTGCTCTTTTTGATGTAGAATGGGTCTTGTGACTGTTTTTGAACAGCAGAATGGGAACAGAAGTGACTGAGGTCACCTTTGGGCTGTACAGGGGAAACACCCATGTAGGATTCTTCAATTTCTCTCTCCTCCTGGATGGATGATCATGGAGAACTTATGGGAATGATGAAACCATGAGATAGAAACATCTTGGTTCTTGAAACTTCTTGAGAAAGGACAGTGGCCTGAAAAACCACCAGACATTAGGAGACTCTGTAGTCTAGGAATTAGATGGAGACATTTGAGGTTGTTACCATCCTAGATTATGATGCATGCTGGTTACTTCCTTCTTTCTCTTTTCACTTTCCCCAGAGCCAGAACAGGCTTGCTTCCTCCCTCTTGATACTTTTACATGTATACAAGAGGCTCTATGGTATATGGATTGAACAGGTAGAGCCTTAAGCAACCACATGCCCTTGGGTAAGTCACTAACCTCTTCTGTACTTCAATTTTCCCATTGAAAATGAAAATGTTGGATTCTTTATCTCATCAGTTTGTTAAAAGGGTCCATGGATTATACATGAAAAGTGTTTGGAATAAAGCTTCGTACATGAAATGAGTTAATTATAAGTATTACTACTTTCTTAATGTGGAAATATTTAATCTGGGCTTCCAAGTCTGGCTTTCAAACTTATTGTCTCTCTGAGAAGATCAAATCTTGGTCATCTCCTGTCTGGGGAAAGTAAGACTTTAGGACTGCAGAAAACAAGATAATTAAAAGCACTGGTTTCGATATTTTTAAAATATCATTACTCATGTAAAGGCATCTGGCATATCAATGTAGTAAATAAATACCAGATACGATCGTCATTTTAGATCTCATCTACCAGTGAGTCTAGGGCTCCCCATGTTTTATGAGGATTGGCTCAGACATTGGTGGGGCTGAGTCTCTATGTGATAGACCTCTCTACAAATACTGCAGAGATAAAAGTTCAGGCAACTCAGAGGTTTCATGATGTCCCTAAGTCCCCCTGCCTCATATGAGTTGAATCTGGGAACATTTCTATCTTCTAATTTCCTTTCCACCAGGAAGGACCAGGACATGGCTAAGAAGAAGTTAACGTGTCATTCTTCTGAGACGAAAAATTTAAGAGATCTCAGAAACAAACAAAAAACCTCAATAATCAGGAAAAATAATATTATATAAAATATATTTGAAGTAAAAAGTAATGCAAAATATTTCCATGATCAAAATATTGAAAATTTAAATAAAAGCTTGACCTAGTAAGCAACACGATAGCCTGAGGCAAAAAGAAAAATCAACATTACTCATCTCACTTTTTGTTTAAAATGTTGATGTTTTGCTCATCATGGATGATTAGTTACAGTTTTTATTTCTTTCAAATATTGCGTTGAAATATTATTTACCCTGATCACACACACACACACACACACATATATATTCCCTTTAATTTTGTGCCCAAGACAAATGCCACATTCACCCTGTCCTTAGTCTTTGCTCTTCCACTAAATCCTCCTTTTACTATGAAAATATGAATTTGTGCCTCTAAGTAATCACGTTGGCTTTAAACAAAGTACAAAACAAAACAAAACAAAAACAAAAAACAACAAAAAAATTTTTTTGTTCTTCAGTTCTTGGGTTTGGAAGGAAAGTTGGAAGGCAAGGAGTATACTCTCTTATCTCACTGTTGTTTTGGCTCACTCCATGCAAGTTTTCAGGACAATGGATTATTTTCTCTTTTGAGTTTTCAGACAGCTCAGATAGCAGGGTGCCTATTCTCTATCAGAGGAAAAGAAGAAAATACAGCTCTTCTTGCATTTGGAGAAGTGCAGTAAAAACTAACAGTCATGATTGATTTCTCTCAACATCCACTGTTGTGAACTGAATTATGCAGCCTCATAAGCTGTAACTGAGTTATAAATTAACTCCTGGAGCCATGAAGATATTCATTTAAGGTCTATAATGTTTGGGTTTTTCCATAGGAGGAATTCAGAGCTAGAGTACAGGTTCTACTTTTCAGCTCTAGTGTGGAAAAGAAAGAAAATGGAAAATAGGGTAAAAACCTCAATAAGGAGGTAATTTCAGGCCCCCTTATAATTGAAATTGCAATGATTAATTCAGCTCAGCACTTAAACACTGCCTATAGCTGAAGTGCCCTCACGCTGGCCAAGCTAATTATCTCTGCCCATGTGGTGGCTCTAAGAGTGGGCACAGTGGAAGCTGACGGTGATTTCATTTTAGAACATCAACCCAGGAGCACAGATTGGAATCAGTTATACTTATGGGCCCAGGAAGAAATAAAGAGAAAGAAGGGCACTTAAAAGAGGCCATAAAGAAATGGCCTCTAAATTACAATTTGAATCAAATCACTGTTTGTATTTCAGATGTGTAAATGTATTTATGTATTCAAAACACATTTGCTGAGAGCACACTCTCACCCAGGCACTGTGTAAGATACTGAGCATGTGATGCTCAGCAAAGACCCATGGAAGCCCTGCCTTCACAAAGCTTACAGGATATTAGAGACGTCAAATAATGATAAAATAACAAAAAGTAGGAGAAGAATTATAAAACACAGAAGAGGCAAGAGGAAAGGTATAAGATGTTCTGAGAGTAGAAAATGGGCCCTGTCCTAGGCCAAGGGGCTAGGAAAGGTTTTTCTGAAAACATGGCATTTGAGTTGTGATATAAATGTTAAGTAGAAAAGAAAAAGAAAAAAAAAGAAAAACGTTATTTTCTAGGCAAAAGAATGAGCATGCCCCTAGCATGGTGAATAAGATTAAGTACTCTTGAGGCAAACTGTGTGGATCATTTCTGAAATCATTACCGAAAGAAGACAAGTAAAATCAGTGAGGCTAAATACTTCTATGTTTGGTGAGTAAGTGGTATAGATCTACTTCATTCAAAAGTCAGTGGTTCTATATACAAGTGAGATGATACTGTATTTGTTTTTCAGTGTCTGGTTAATTTCACTTAGCATAGTGTCTTTCAGTTTTATTCATATTTTTACAAGTGCTAGAATTTCCTTTTTCTGGCTAAATAATATTCCTCTTTGTATACATATATATTCAAACACACACAAACACACACATCGTGTTTTCCTATCTTCGCTATTGTGAATAATGTTGTAATGAAAACAGAAGAACAGATATCATTTTGAGATACTCATTTCATTTCCTTTGGATATATACCTAGCAGTGCAATTGCTGTATCATAAAGTAGGTCTAATTTTGTTTTTTTGAGGAGCTGCCACATTATTTTCCATAATGGCTATACCAATTCACATTGCTGCTAACTGTGTAAAAAGGCTCCAGTTTCTTTCCACCCTGACAGACAATTGTTATCACTTGTCTTTTTGATAATAGCCATCCTAAGCAGTATGAATGACCTCACTCATATGTGAAACGTAAAAACGTCCAGCTCATAGAAGCCAAATGTAGAAAGATGGTTGCCATGGGGCACCACCTGGGGAAATGTTGGTCAAAGGTTGGACATGGTTTGGCTCTGTGTCCCCACCAAAAATCTCACCTTGAATTATAATCTCCATAATCCCCACATGTCAAGGGTGGGACCAGGTGGAGGTAATTGAATCATGGGGACAGTGTCCCCCATGCTGTTCTCATGATAATGAGTGAGTAGGCGTTTCTCCTGCTTGCACTCATTTCTCTCTCCTGTTACTGTGAGACAAGGTGCCTTCCACCATGATTGTTAAGTTTCCTGTGGCCTCCTCAGCCATGTGGAACTGCAAGTCAATGAAACTTCCTTTTCTTATAAATTACCCAGTCTTGGGTATTTCTTCACGGAAGCGTGAGAATGGACTAACACAGGGCACAAACTTTCAGTTATAAGATGAGGAAGTTCTGGAGATCTAATGGACAGCATGGAGTGATGGATGTGTTAATTTGATTGCAGTAACCATTAAACTATGTATACATATATCTAATCATCACATTGTAAGCTTGAATATGTTCAAGATGTAGTTGACAATTAAATATTTTTTGCTTTTTTTTTAAGGCCAATGTTTTCTCCAAGCCTTTTCCCCATGAACAATTGGTCATTAGGAAAATGTTCTAACTGGAAAATTTGATGTCAGTGTTCTCTGCTGAAGAAGAGGACATCTACCCAATGGCCTTATTACTTTATTTAATCATGTTTCTGTGAAAATCTGCAAAGAAAGCCCTGCCCTCCCAGTTGATTCTGTAATAATCTCAATATCAAATAAGGTTGGCGTTCTGAATATCTCTCTCGTACCTGACTCTACAATATTGAAATAAGATAATGTTCTCTTCTGTATGGATGTCAACAGTTCTTGTTATTAAAATTAGAAAAATGTTTTGTAACTCAAAATAGTCTCCACCTGTATTAAATCTTGGCCTCTAACTGGGTCTTTAACTCTGCTTTATCTGCTGTTCTGGGCTTGGGGGCCTCATCTCCTATGATGCATCTTTGGATAGAGTGTGCATTTCTTTGTCCAGATAGCAAGTATTGCCTTGAATCTGTTTTCACTTTCTCAAAATCCTTTCTGAAGCAACTGCTGACTTCCCAACAAAATGAACAGTGAGCACTCTCACACTGAAATACTTTATTAATGGGATTTACATCAGATATTTAAAGCAAGTACTGGAGCAAATGGCTCTTTTTCAAATGCAAAATAAGCAGGTTGGCATGGTATGGTTGGGTCATCTAGTCCAATATCATTTGAGTCATACCTGAATTCTCTCTCAAATGTCTCATGCTGGGAGAGGCATAGGACTTCTTCCCTTGCAACAAATCCTATGTAGCTCTGACCATTCATTACTTCTTATAATTAATTGAAGCTTTTTCTTTGTCATTTAAACACATTGTTCCTAATTTTGCTTCTTTGGTTTCCTCAAAACAAGTGTCGTTCCATGTGACATTCCATCAGATCTTTAAAGAGCAACTATTGTATCTTCTACCATCTTCTCTTTTCTAGGCTAAATACTTCTAGTTTTTTTCAATATAATTCTCTCCAAGCACAACCAATCAATACTCACTTTCCTTATACCCATAAGATTAAAGGGGGAATATAAGAGACAGCTCTTTAATTAAATAATAACCACATCCTCTCTATGTCAGAGAAAAGGGTTAAGTTTTCATAGAAAGCTACTCTTATTGTACCTTCACAATCCAACCTCCTTATTAACGAGGTCTCATTAATGCTTTAAAAATATCTCATTTGGACAATTTCTTTCATTAAGTGTAGTAATTACATGCACTCATTAATGTCATTAAGAGTATAAGGATATTTCTTATAATAAATTTGTATGGACCTAGGACATAATGTGCCTGAGTTTAGGATACATGAAAATAAGGGGCAACATCAATCTTCAAATCCCTGAACTGAAAAGTAGTTTATCTTGCAAATGCTGAGGTATCTGTTTAATCAAAAAAAATAATTTAGACCAGGTCTGGGGTCCAGCCTTAGGTTGTACAACTCCTTTAGGTGGGACTTAAGCCAACTAGTTTCTACTCAGAGAAAATCACTTGGGCTATCCAAAAGATTTGAGCATGGAGCCTTTTTCTGTTTGGTTCAATGTTGTTCACCTTGTGTTTATCATATTGTCCAACACATAGTAGGTAGTCAAACGTAAAAGTCAATGAATTAAAGACACTTAAAGTTTTTCCATGTGGGAATAATAAAACATGTCAAGAAAATTATCTTTGGGAAAAGATGATTGAGACAGAATATGGTAATGACCTTTAAGTGTCCAAAGTGCTATCTTTTGGGAAAGAATTTATTTTGGTCAAAATTTCCTCAAGAAATGTTTTAACAAGACCTTTCACATGAAAGAAGTCTACAATTGGTGAAATATATGTGTGTGTATGTATACACACATAATGTTATACATAATATTCTTATATATATCAATATAGAGCAGAAAAAAAAGACACTTTGTTTTCTGTCCTCCAAAGGCAATGAAGAGTTTAGATTTTATCTTGTTAATCTCAACTAATGGATGCCAGATTAATGAGTAGAAGCTAGAAAAAAATTAAACTGACTTCATGAAAAAGCAAGCAAACAAACAAACATAAAACCTTTGTCATTTCCCCATAACTTTCTTCTGTTTGTCTTGAAAGCTTTTCATGGTCACCTTCTTTTCTCAAACTAGCCGTATCTCATCGGTCTGTCTGTAAAACTGTTACTTGTCCTTTAAGACTCAATTTAAGCTGGTGCAGTGGCTCATATCTGTAATCCCAGCATTTTGGGAGGCCAAAAAGGGAGGTTTGCTAGAGCCCAGGAGTTCAAGACAAGCCTGGGCAACACACCAAGACCCTCATCTCTCCACAAAAAAAAAAAATAGCTGGGCATGGGGGTGTATGCCTGTAGTCCCAGCTACTTGGGAGGCTGAGGTGGGAGAATCACCTGAGCCCAGGAGTTGGGGTCTACAACGAACTATGATTGTGCCACTGCACTATAGCCTGGGCAACAGAGTAAGATTCCATTTCTATTTAAAAAATAAAAAAAGAAAAGAAAAGAAAGACTCAATTTAATGGTCACCTCTTCTGAGAAGCCTTCCCTGACTTTCCAGAAGGACTCCTGCTGGTGTCCATGCTGTGTTCCACACACACCATCTTGTGTCATAATTGTTTGCAATTCTGATTCCCATACCAGACAGAGCTTCTGGTACCTGGTTGTACTTCCTGAGCCTCTCAAGTTTCTGCGTAAAAAAGGTGCTCAATAATATGACTGTTGCCCAAATGAGCAACTGAATGAATGGTTGCTTGAAGGAAGATAGTGGTTCAAAGTTAAAAGGAAGGTGTGTGTGGAGTTGGGGGGAGGGGGGCAAAAGATGGGTGTTACTGGCAAAAACTGCAAGGCTTTCTATGACTCAGCCCTGGAAACAACAAAGACCACATTCACTTGTGCTTGGCATTCTATTGCTCACAAACTAGTCACAGGGCCAGCCAGATACAAGAGGAGAGGACTAGGAAGAGTTCAACTCTTGGAAGGCATGAATTACTGGAGAATTCTCTTTGGAGACAAGTTATCATAGTTAGTTTCCTCCTCTACATACAATAATGTGTTTAAGAAGATTGTACCAAATTATCTGATATTATTTTTATTGCTTCAAAAATTGTCTATTTTAAATTGTTTAAAGAATTATGAAACTTTTCACTTTTATCTATATCTTGAATTTGATCTTATGTGGACAGTCTTCCTTTTTTCTCTCCTTGGCACAAAACCATCTATCCAGAGGTCACCAAACTTGTTTCGTAAAGGTCCAGATAGAGAGTAAATATATTAGGCTTTGTGGGTGATGAGGTCTTGGTTGCAACTCCTCAATTCTGTACTTGTAGCAGCCATAGATAATACTTGGAAGAACAAATGTGGTTGTATTTCAGTGAAACTCTCTATATAAAAACAGGTGGTGGGCTGGATTTGGCCTACGGCCTTGAAGTTGCTGATCCCTGGAATAATCTGCAATATAGTAACTTTCACTCAAATGCCAAGAGATATACTTTTCTATCTGTAATAACAACAACAATGACAAAACCCTGTGGAGAAAACACAGCAATAACAACAACATTTTCCCAGGGCCAACTGAAGCCTATCACTATTTTAAAACACAACTTTTATAACAAAATCTAAACAGTTATAAGCACATCATGAGAGGCACTGTTAATAACGGATATTTTGTGCTGGGCAGCACTATAAATAACAGAATAATGATGACCTTATTTTATATCTACAATTTCGCCAGTATTTCTGTTTCTAATTTATCTTCCATAAGAGCTGAAGATAGAGCCAAAGTATTATCTGAAAGTGACATGATTGTAGGAGTGTTGCCAGCAACCATGGAAAGCTGAAAAAGCCTTCAGAGCAACCGAGAGCCCCAGATTGTGAGGGTATGTCCAAAGGTTATTTTTTATGAAATGGGAGCTCAACACTCTATAAATCAATTTTAATGAAATACACATTTATTTTCTTCAGGTTCTAATCTTGAAATAGGTTCAGGTTCTGGGCCTGGAGAAAGATTGGATACACCAACAGCACAAGGTCAATGTGAAATCTTTTCCATTTGAGTCTCTCCCTGAAGCTTGATGACTTGAGGATTTTGATATTTCGTTTACCCTTTCATGTTGCCTGGCTAGGTCCTGGAGGTTCAGGTTTGAACAAGCCTCAATGAAGGCCTATGATTTTCTGAGGACATCTGCAAAGTAACAAGTATTTTGTGATATGGATGCAGAAAGAAACTGATATTATTTCTTAAATATATAAATAATATACCCAATTCTTAGAATGATATACTGAGTACCCTAAACCTCTTTGATGAAAAATTAAAAGAATAGAGTGTTGAATTTTGGAAAGGCTGGATTATCTCTCTCTATTTATTTATTGTCATATTCCATGTCTAATGATATTTTTTCATCTTTTTCATTTGTCTGGATGGCTGTATCTACACACCATGTGTGAATCACTATCCTGCATGGATACTGCACACAGGAAGTCTTAGATTTAGATGCTTTCAGATACCATACGGCAAATATATGTGTTTATATATATATTATATATATGTTTATATTTATATTATTGTATTAGGGTTCTCTAGAGGGACAGAACTAATAGATAAATACATATCTATATATATCCTATATGTATATCCTATATATATATATATCCTATATATACACACACACACATATATATGAGTTTATTAAGATGTATTAAACGCATATGATCAGAAGGTCCCACAATAGGCCTTCTGAAAACTGAGGAGCAAAGAAGCCAGTCCAAGTCCCAAAGCTGAAGAACTTGGAGTTTGATGTTTGAGCCCAGGAAGCCTCCAGCACTGGAGAAAGATGTAGGCTGGGAGGCTAAGCCAGTCTCGCCTTTTCACGTTTTCCTGCCCGCTTTATATTCTAGCCACACTGGCAGCTGATTAGATGGTGCCCACCCAGATTAAGGGTGGGTCTGCCTTTTTCAGCCTACTGACTCAAATGGTAACCTCCTTTGGTAACACCCTCACAGACACACCCAGGATCAATACTTTGCATCCTTCAATCCAATCAAGTTGACACTTAGTATTAACCATCACAATTATATATATCCCTTAGGCAAAAAATGTCTATTTGGAGGTCACCAAACTTGCTTAGACGCTAGTCTTTATTCAACACCAGTCCTTAGATTAATGAAGAACTGAAGAATACAGAAAATGTTGGAAATGATGGGCCCTAGAGAGACTGTGCCCAATCTGAGGGATGGGCTGCTGCTAGTTAACTCAGCTAATTATATCTTGTGGGGCTGAAGACCAGAGATTTTGTTTCTTTTTGGTGTGAAAAAGAAGCTGTATTTCCCAATTCTAAGGTAAAATCTTTTAATTTTTTAAGAAATATTTTAAAATAACCCCTCATTGGCCAAATATGACATGTTTTTAGGCCAGACTTGCACCATGGGACATTGATTGGTGACTCCTGTTGGAATCTTCATGTGGAGAAGCATCTCACCTGCTTTATTCACTGCTGCATCATTGCAATTAACAAAGTGAGCAGAACATGGAAGCTGCTCAGTAAACAACTGCTGAATGAATGAACAAATGAGTAAATTATGATGTGAAGGGACTCCTATGTAAAGTTTAATCTTAAGTGGAGTCAGGATATTAATTTATGTATCAGCATTGCTGCATGACAAACCACCCCAAAATTTGGTGGCTTAAAGCAGCAACCAGTTATTTGCTCATGATTCTGCAATATGGCAAATTAGGCAAGTGCTATGGTCTGAATGCATTCCCCAAAGTGTCTTGAAACTTAATGGCCAGTGTGATAGAATTAATAGGTGAGGCCTTTGAGGAGGTAATTAAGTCATGAGGACAAAGCCCTCATGGATAGGATTAGAGTTCCTATAAAAGGCCTTGAGGGAGTAGGTTAGCAATCTTCTGCTCTTCCTCCATGTGAGAACATGAAATTGGAGTCACTATCTTGGAAGCAGAGAGCCAAGTCCTTCACCAGACACCAAACTTCCTGGTGCCTTGACCTTGGATTTCCCAGCCTCTAGAACTGTGAGGAAATAATCTGTTGCTCTTTATAAATGACCCAGTCTCAGGCATTTTGTTTTAGCATCACAAATGGACTGAGACAGCATGACTCAGCTGGAACAGCTTATGGCAGTGTCATGTGGTATTTGATGGGATTATTTCTGCATTTATCATCAGATGGCAGCTTCTCTGAAAGCTGGCTACTCTTGGATACCCTATTCACAGGGCTGGGGCTATCAGCTGAAAGGCTTCCACATGACCTCTCCATCATAATAGAATTTACATGGCAAGTGAGCTTTAAAAGGGTGTGCAAGCACTTACCAAGCCTCTATTTGCATCACATTTGATAACCATCTCCATGGGCCAAAGCAAGTCATATGGCTGACCACTGATTCAGTGTGGAAGGGGATTGCACAAGATTGTGAATACCAAAAAATGTTATTAAGGGTGATTTATGTATTAATCCACTATACTGAGTAATAGTATCTTTAAAAAAAGAAAGCATACTACCATTTATCCAATAAAGATAATTTTTAAGGAATTAGGAACAGAATTTCTTCCTAGGCTAAAAAGACACATAATTTCAGTATCAGCTTCCTCTCTCTCTCTCTGGGATAACTCAGCTGTGATGGATGGAAAGCAATGTTTGGTCCATCTATTGCTTTTTTCCAAATAGACTATAAACACTTCTTACCATTTTATTGCAGGTTGTCATATGGCACCAAGCTTTGTTTTGATGCTGATGTCAATGTTGATTTTTATTTATTCTGAAACATTGTCCTCTATGCAAGGAAATAAGACCTCTAACTCATTTTACATAGGTCGCTGAACAGCCAGCAGACAGTAATGACCCTCTATTGACCTCATCAGGGAGGATTTGAACTGATAAACTATGGGTGAAGGATTATTTGTCCAATAAGTCTAGGAATACTTATTTCTATGTCTAAAGAGTATATTTCATCCCATATGAGCTACACTAAATACATGTACTTTTTTGTAGACATAATGGAAAGACTTTATGTGTTTTCTCTTCCCAGTATAATGAAGAATTTAAGGCCGCACTAAATAAGGGAAGAAAAAAAAATACTAACCCTGGGTAGGTTTATGATAGGTAAGGATACCAATTGCCACGTATTTATAGCTGGTCATTTATTCAATACATGTTGATTGACTGAGTTGGGCACTAATAATATATAAATAAGAATGCTTTGTCCACATCTTCAATTATGTGGAATCGACACTTACATGAAGAAGCAGTCAGTGGAATAGAGGATAAGTGTTCTGGGGTTTGGAATCTGTTTTCTATGTCCTGACTTTTAAAGCAAATCACTGTTTGATATTGAGTAATTAACTTCACTTTTTGAGAAGACTGATTTTTAACTGCAAGAGAACATTCATTGTATGCTCATCATATTTTTCATGTGTTCTAATTTAATTTTTACAATACTCTTATAAGAATGACAGTTTTATTTCTGCCTTGTAGATAAATGTATTGGGGCTTAGAAATATTTAAAATTCTGAAGAATAGCACTCAGCTAATAAGTAGCAAAACTGGCATTTGAAACCCAATTTAGTCTGGCTTTAGTGGCTGTCTGGTGTTTATACAACCATGGTTCTTCCCATTGACTGCAGAGATTCTAAGATACTATTAAAAATTTGTCTGGGCCAGGCTCATGCCTATAATCCCAGTACTTTGAGAGGCCGAGGCAGGAGGAATGCCTGAGATCAGGAGTTTGAGACCAGCCTGGCCAAAATGGGGAAACCTCATCTCTACTAAAAATACAAAAATTAGCTGGGTGTGGTGGTGGACACCTGCAATCTCAGCTCCTTGGGAGGTTAAGACAGGAGAATCACTTGAACCCAGGAAGCAGATGTTGCCGTGAGCCTAGATCCCACCATTGCACTCTAGCCTGTGTGACAGAGTGGGACTCCATCTCAAAACAAACAAACTCTTGCCTGATTTAGTCTCATCAACACTGGAACTTGTTCCAGGGTTAGTGCAAGTAAATATACCTGATCTAGCTCTGCCTTGGAATCACTGGCTACCAAACAAAAGCTAATAGGATTAGATATTTTTATTTTATATTAGTACCCCAATATTAGGTATGCTAGGCTAAGTAATGCTGCAGTATCATCAATATGTACCCCCAAATTTTAGTGTCTTAACACTACCAAAGTTGATTTTTTTTGCTCACATTACATGACTCACGTGAGTTGCTGATGTGTCTCATTCAGACAGTTACAAAAGCACCACCATCTTCTAACCGCCCCATGCACAATCCATGGTTTTCTTTCAGAGAAAGAGGAGATGATCCAAGTGCATTTCTAGGTGACTGCTTCAAAGTGACACATACCATTTATGATTAGATTTTATCAACTAAAACTGGTTTCAGGTTTTAACCAACTGCAGGATAACAGAGAATTACCATCATTTGTGTGCTTGGAAAGGGAAAAGAAAAAACTTCACTCTACTGTGTGCCCTAAGACGCTCCAAACATTTCCACCCAAGCCCAGAAATGGCTTTTGTCTATCTCGTGTAAAGGAAATTTGCCTCAGGTCATATCCTCCATCCTCCCTATCCTAAAGTTCATAGTAAGATGCTCCTATCTTAATTAGCTGGTGAATATTAGTTATGCCTGACTGCCTAAAATCCAAAACATAACCAAAAATAGAATTCTTCTACTTTCCAGAAAGCAAGGAATACGGCAGCCCTTCCTTATCCACTGTTTCACTTTCCGAAGTTTCGGTCACTCATGGTCAATCATGGTCCAAAGATAGGTGAGCACGTTATAATAAAATATATTAAGAGAGAGACAGAGAAGGAAGGAGACAGAGAGATAGACCACATTTAAATAACTTTTATTACAGTATATTTTTTGTTATATTTTATTAGTTATTGTTGTTAATATTCTACCATGCCTAATTTAGAAATTAAACATTATCATAAGTAATTATTTGTAGGGGGCACACATAGTATATACAGGGTTTGGTACTATCCTTGGCTTCAAAGAGTCACTGGGGATCTTTGAACATATACCCCATAGATGAGGAGGGACTACTGTGTATTCTTTGGTTAGGATAGTGTTCTCAGTCTCTTCTGGGTTAAGACAACAGTTCTTAGTCTTTTTAGAGTTCTAGTCCATTCATTCATTTGAGACTAGGACTTTAATGGGTCTGAGTGCTCTAGGTGGAAACGTTAGCCTGCCTACTAGCTTCCTTTCTAATCAGAATTGCTCCATGTACCAATCTAGCTATCTTCCTTACCAATTAGATCTGCTACTGTTTACTATGGCTTATTTTGAAATTATTGGAATTGTTATGCTATTCTTGGCTCTAACATTATGTTTTACTCTGTATCGCTATTGGAAATTTGAAGACCTGAGGCCTCTTTCTCTTTTAATAAAATGAAAAATGTCTGGTTAAGAAGATTTCTTTGGATAAAGGGGACAGTTGGAAAGCCTTAATTTTTAAAAATGATATATCAACGTATGTAGTCAAATATTTAAAGAATAGATGTGGCTTCAAATGGAGCTGGACAAAAGGAGTTGAAAAACTTAATTCTGGATTTGTTACAGCCTCTCCATTTCTTGGCTCCATGTCTCCTTTGTTGACAGGCTTTCCTTTTGAGATTGCAAGAAGCCTACCAGAAGCACTCAGGGCTATGTGCTTCTAAGTTCAACCCCAGTGGGAAATAGTGGAACTTCTCTCAGGTTGCTCCTGTGAAGACCTTGGGATTAATTCTCTTTGGATGACGTATGTTCTAAGAAAGAAACTCTATTTGGCATATCAGCCCACATTCTTCTGCTTTCACCTTTCATCATTTGCTTCTTTTTTTTCCTTTTTTTACAGTAGAGGCTGAAAAACCAAATTTTGTATTTACTAGATGTGTTGGCTATATAAAACTGGCACTCAGCATTTATTCTTATTTTCTTCTATCAGGTCTTTTTAAAAAATCCGTAGACTGACAAAGTAAAAACTACATTTCTAATTCCTTCACAGCTTGATTTTTAAATGCAAATTAGAGTTTTGCTAATTACATGTACATACCTAACATTCGGAAGGCAGAAGTAAGTTCCAGGTGATTTTCCTGCTGCTCTAGGCTGTTTTGTATGCTTGTTTTAAGTATCTTGCCTTGGAGTTATCACTGAGAATTTGCAATAAGAAGCAGTGGTCAGACTCCACAGTCTGAGGCCCCATGTAACCAACTTTCTAGATGGAAGAAGGCAATTGTGATGAGAGTTATGGTGGTGATTGTTTTTCTAATACTGGCTTCCTGACTCCTGCTTTACAAACCTACCCATGGCCAGGGTGATCTTTGCTTTAAACTTACAGCTCCAGCAGACATATCTAAGTTCTGCACAGAACATTATACAATCTGTATAGACACAGGTAAGAGCAAACAAATGGACCAAAAAATGACCATACAGAGGAAGGGCAGTTTTTCTCACATAGCATAGTGACTAAGTATACAGGCTGAGCAATGCACATTACAGTTCAAATTCGAGGCCCACCATTAAGTTGTATAAATGTAGACAAATTGTGAAAAAACTTACCAATTTTAATTTTCTTTTCTGAAAAATTAGCATAACATTATGAGGTTTGAAAATTGTAGAAAAGTTGACACAAAACAATGTATGCAATATTTTGTGCTCTCTATCCACTGAAAAACACCCACGAGCATCCTCTTATCTGACTTCCTCAATGCTTTCTCACCTGTGGTCAGTTAACACAAGGTACTGATCTTCAGCTACAAGGCAGGGCTTCCTCTTGTCGTTTTCTGTTTGCCTGCCCAATTTGTGGTTGTTCTCCTTTCTCTTTAGCCCTATATGGCCGCCTTTCCAAGGCTTAGAGGTTCATTTTGATTGTGGTTTTCTTGTAAATGCTTCATGGAATCAGAATACCTTTCTTAAGAGAAAACATTTTCAGGAATACAATCACTAGGAGGTATTCAGTCCATAATTTGGATGGTCATAGAATTTGGAGCTATTCTTGCCTGTCAGGGAATGATGTGCTATTATCAAAGCAGGTAATTTTCAAAGGGAGAAACCTGCATAACCTGAAGATTTAAGAGCACTCTGGCTTGCTGTTTCTGAGGATAATTCTTTTCTGATCAGCTCCTCTCTAGCCTTTAGCTTTGGGTGAGGTAATCACATTTTGTTGCCTTTATTCATTTGGAAGGTTCTTGCTATTTCAATTTATCTGAACCCATTTAAACAACAGTAAAAATGGAAACTCTTCCAAATAAATTTAATTCCAATTACTCTGACTCTTTTGCATCTTCTGGCTGTCATTTAAAGCATTTTTCCAAATAGTCATATTTAAAAGGTGATAATTTCACTTGACAGCTGGAGAAACTAGGATCATTAAAAGGAAACATAATTAACATTATTTCCAATTCAACCTACCTTTTCTCTGTGTTTTTAGAACACTAGCACTGTTCTTGGCTGTTTTGTAGGATCCTTTCCTTGCTGCATGACAAAGGATTCAATTTATTTATTCCTTTAGTCGATAAACAGTTACTGAGCATCTGCTATCTTCCAGGCCCATGCTAAGTCTTAGTGACAAAAATATTAAAAAGATATGGTCTCGCTTCCCATCTCTCTTTTTGTAATCAGGTTTGATGTAAGAAAACAAAAGGAAGGAATGAAATGAGGAGAAAAAGAAGTTATACAATGAGAAGAAAAGGGAAGAAAAGATGGCAAATAATAAAAAGGAAATCAAGGGAGTTTGGGAGATGCAGAGGGGAAAATATGAGAAGAGATGAAGGAGAAAAAGGCAAGTACAAGAATGGGAGCAGAAAAAGACATAAAAATTTAGAAATACAGTCATATTGAAATTTATATACTGCTCTTCCCATATGCGTGCATGTAATTTTATGTATTTTCTAGAACTCAAATAACTTGGTAATAAGCCCTCTCTTCAGTTTCCTTGATGTCAGCAAAAACATTTAATCTTGCCACTCATCAGATTTTCCATCTCTTCTAATTTAAGTCAAAGACTTTCTCCAGGTTAATTCTGGCTATCTATAACTTGTTTTTTTAACTTCCCTCCTCCTTTCTCTTTTTCCAGAGTGTTATGCGGGATGCTTATGTGACATTTCAGATGCAGATCTCTAGTCTGAACCCTGACTCGGGGTACTTGCTGTTTCTGCTGGTGATATAAGTGGTCTTTCATATACTAGTAATGGCCTCTAGCCTTGAAGTCCTCTGTGGCAGACAGAACAATGGCCTCTTGAAGATGTCCCTGTCTACTCCCTAGAAACTGTGATTACATTACGTTACATGGCAAAGGGGAATTAAGGTTGCAAATGGAATCAAGGCTGCTAATCAGTTGACCTTGAGATGGGAATATTATCATGGAGTATCAAGGTGGGCCTAATATAATCATAAGCATCCTTAAGAGTGGAAGAAGAAGACAGAAGGGAGAATCTAAGAGAGATATGGTTATATAAGGATGGCAAGAGTAATATGTTGCTGGCTTTAAAGATGTTAGAAGGAGATCACTAATCAAGAAATTGGCAGGTATACCGAAAAGGGTAAGAACAGAGATGTGCTCTTAGAGGGAGAAGTGCAGTCTTATGGATGTCTTGATTTTAGCACCATAAGACCATTGTCACATGCATAACCACTCATTGGGGTGCATAGGGAGTCTTGGGTCTTGTATACATATTTGACAGCCACGAGGAACTAGGAAAGAAACTTCAACCCTCTTTCAGCCCAAACAAGTCATTGCACCATTTCAACTTTCCAGGGGTCACTCTGTGGGTATAGAACTCCTGAAAAGTGTTCCCCAAAGGATTCCAAAAGGAAAGAAGGAAGAATCCTCCCTCTTCTTGTAGGCTGTATCTTTAAGTAAGGCATAATGAAGCCTTGCCCCCAACTCTGGAAAAAGCTGAGTTTAGCTGTGCTGATTCCATTTCAGTGAGTATCTTAGTTCATCTTACATGGCTGTAACAGAATACCACAGACTGGGTAATTTATAGACTAAAAGTTTATTCAGCCCACAGTTCTGGAGGCTGGGAAGTTCAAAAGCATGGTGCTGGCATCTGGCAAGGACCATCCCATGGTAGAAGACACAAGGCAGAAGTGAGCCCATGAGAGAGAGAGAGTGTAAGGGGTAGATTTTATAACAAACTGCTTTTATGATAACTAACCCACTTCCATCATTATGACATTAATTTATACATGTGGGTCTACCCTCATGACCTAATCATCTCTTAATTAGACCCCATCTTCCAACACTATAGCATGAGGATTAAATTTCCAATACATGAATTTGAGGGGCACATTCAAACCACTGGAGGGAGTCAGGCAGCAACTTCACTCCACTGTGTGCCCTAAGACGCTCCAAATATTTCCACCCAAGCCCAGAAATGGCTTTTGTCTATCTCGTGTAAAGGAAACTTGCCTCAGGTCATATCCTCCATCCTCCCTATCCTAAAGTTCATAGTAAGATGCTCCTACCTTAATTAGCTGACCTGTGTTCCTTGAAGTTTAAAAGAAAGCTTTTGAATTTTAGAAAACTAGTTTCTCAAGAGTCTGACTCTAACAAGCAAAAGCCTCTGCCTGCACAGTGTTGGCTTTTGAATGCATTTCAAGAGTCTGTTTTTAAAAGGAAAAGACTGAATAACTTTCCCTTTTTCTCCTCTTGGTTTTCCACCTCCCCTGGAGCAATAGGTGCATCAGCTTCAAGAGGCTCTCTTGCCTTTGTATGATTTTGTACTCCCTCTTCTTTTTTTCCAGAAGTTTCCCTTTCCTTTTTCACAGAGCTACTTGTTTTGTTCCTCAAGTTCCTCAAGACTTAGTTGATTCTTTGTGTTGTGAGGAAAGACCTTTCTGTCTCCTGCCATGACTTGAGCTGAGCCAGGCAACCCTCCTGTGCAGTTTACACCTGGTACCTCCTGCAATTGTAGCTCCTATCCCCTGATACTCTAACATTCTGCTACCAGCTAATTTCCTTGCCTTTCCCATGACTCAGATTTTCTAGGAAATGGACTTGTTAAAGGTAAATTTCAGTCTTTATGAACAGGCCTGCAAATGCTATCACATTTATCTTCCCCACTCAGTTTAGAACTGAAATGCATGAGCATTCATAGATAATTGCAAGTGTCACACTGCTCTCCCTCCTGGCCATAAAACCTTGGGCTCCAACCTTTCAACTATGCTTCTGTTCTTTCATCACAAACACTTCAGGAAAACAAACAAATATAGCTGCTAAACTGTCCCAGGTTAATAGCATGCCAGGGTTAATAGACTAATGTGACTAACTGAGCCCTCCAGTTAGAGAGCTAGAGAGAGTTGCATAACACCATTCTCTTTTCCATTTCTTCTTCATTTAAACTGAAATAATTTTGTACAGTTTTTCACCAAGGGTGCACATGCACACACACATTCTCTTTCTCTCTCTCTCCAATGCTCATTCTTTCTCCTGTATAAACACACTCTCAAATGTTTTCACAAACATGCACTAATTCTCAAACACTCTATTACCTACAACTTCTTTCATTTCTTCTCTTGATCAAATATAAAAGGAAATTTGCACATGCCTCTCTATGCCTCTTTTCAAACTCCTTCCCTTTATTTAGATTCCTCCAGTTTTTTCGTTTCTTCTGCATTTCCTTCTCCTCTGACCTGACCCTGCTTCCATGTCTGAGACTCACCAAGAATAGTGAGAGATGTGGATGGTTATTGCTGTATTGCAGGTGTAAATGATTGGAAACAGACATTTGAGAACAGCAGCTATGTGTGCTGGACTTTACCCTAGGGCTTGAGGAGGTTCTATAAATAGGATTTGAAGGAGGAAATTGTTCGGATTTGAGTTTTATGAAATCATTTTGACAGTTGGTTGGGTCATGAACTAGAGGAGGGATATTATTGGAATCAAGGACACAAAGCTTGAGACAAGAATCACAGAGACTTATCTCAAGTGTGGACAGTGTCTGTGGAAAGGAGAGGAGGGGTTTGAGACTGAGTTAGGGGATACAATGGACATAATTATTTCCTTTCCATAATGTTGACAAAATGAGACACAGTAAGTGTGAAAGCATGGACAGTATGTAATTTTAACTAGGAGAAAGTCTTCATTAAGTGTTAAGTGTTCCTGGAAGCAGTTGGCTTCCTAGAACAATAGCCTGCAAGGCTAAAAATTAGATGTGTGTACTTGACAAATTCATAAAAGAGAAATGATGGATTGTGAACTTGGATTTTCAATGCATCTGTGAAGAGTTTTCTTTCTTTTTTTTTTTTTTTTTGCGTCTGACTAAAACTATTCATTATTCTGAAGATGAAAAACATCTTGTCAGCGTGTGGAGGAAAATTACCTCCCAGAGAATTCTGGAACATACTTAGACAAATTTTCTTTTTTTTTTTTGAGATGCAGTGTCTCTCTGTCGCCGAGTGCAGTGGCCAGATCTCAGCTCACTGCAAGCTCCACCTGCCGGGTTTACGCCATTCTCCTGCCTCAGCCTCTGGAGTAGCTGGGACTACAGGCGCCCGCCACCTCGCCCGGCTAGTTTTTTTGTATTTTTAGTAGAGACGGGGTTTCACTGTGTTAGCCAGGATGGTCTCGATCTCCTGACCTCGTGATCCGCCCGTCTCGGCCTCCCAAAGTGCTGGGATTACAGGCTTGAGCCACCGCGCCCGGCGACAAATTTTCTTAAGATCAACTCCATATGCACTATAACTTCACGTGATGGAAGGGCACAGTACAGGAGAAGTAGAGGTCATGTTATTTAAGAGTTATAGAAACAATGGCTGACATGACAATTCCCATTGAGCTAACAGGTAAAGTTTTTAACTTCAGCTGCTGGATCCACAGAAGTGTTTTACTAGGAAACCAGAAGCAGGTATTTTACCTCCTAAATAATAAAGTATAAACTTTAAACACAGCATTCTGCCTGGATGATGACGTGCCTCTGCCTATGACAAGAAAGAACTCTAGGTTCACACTCATGATCTGGGATAGGACACTTTCGGAGGAGGTTTAGCTATGGAGATCTCTGTCTTCCAAACCTCTCTGTCTTGCACAAGTTTATGAAATAACAGTGATTAATACAAATAAAATAGTAGATTCTGAGTTGTGTTTTGGAATAAAGTTAATAAGGCTGTGTGCTTCCAAGAAAGAAATTTGTAAAGTGGAAGACAGGCTTTGGGAGGCCGAGACGGGCGGATCACGAGGTCAGGAGATCAAGACCATCCTGGCTAACATGGTGAAACCCCGTCTCTACTGAAAAATACAAAAA
>NW_012115844.1:955974-970078 GCF_000951035.1 Colobus angolensis palliatus | reverse complement strand
CATGTGATGAAGGCAGACGGGGTTCAGAGAGGAAAAAAAAAAAAAAAAAAAAAAAAAAAAAGTGGCAGACAGGGACACCAAGGACTCTAGTTACAGCATGCCCTAGAAACCATCTGAGGAGAAAAGATATGGCCTCAGACAAGATAGTTCCTCCTCAACATGCCTCACTAATGTCCCCTGACTAACTTTCCCCAGTGCCCAGGTGAGAAAGGGTTAGAAGTTAACCAGGCTTCTCTATTATAGTCACACACATGCCTCATATTATTATTACACATGTGAGATACGTTATTTGAGATATGTGGGGTTAAGAGAACTATATATCTATACATTATTAATATTGGCTTAAGTGTATATATTTTAAAGCAGAATGTTAGCACATGTCCATTAGCTGTAGTAGGCTACATTATGCTTGCTCTGGCCAGCAAGAGCCAATTGTGCACCTCTCTACTCAACTTCCAGTTAGGTGAGGTCAAACTGGTTACTCAAAATTGGCCATGAAGACAGTATTTCACCTCTGAATTCTGCAAATCAATCAAGGCTTTTTCTTTTCTTTCTTTCTTTTTTTTTTTTTTTTGAGTATCAGTCATTAAACACTTACATCACTGCGTGCTGATGTTTATCAGCATAATATCTCTGAATCCCTTTCACCCAGCACAAAGCCTGGTCTAATATGTGTGATACACGTCTGTTAAATGAATGCACAGAGAAAGAGGAGGAGCTATTTGGAAGAACAAGAAGAGAGTCTTCAAGACAAAGTTTTAAGCAGAGAAACCTGAGTTTTGAGGCATGTGTAAGAAAAAAAAGGGGGGGGTATTCCTGGGAACAGATAGTGAGAAAGCCTTTCAGAGAGATAGGAGGCTCAGGAAAGTGAAGAACATGAGGAATTAGAAGAGTTATTACAGAGTTGAAAATGAGTTGAATACAGATTTTAACAGTGGCAGAAGATTAAGACCCAAGGTTTGATGACAGATGGATCTGAAAAGGCCATCACTGATAATCTCCAGTTCTAGTCAATGCCTTAAATCATCAAAAGTGAACAGAGAGGAGACAAAGTAGGTCTCCCTGCTTCACAATGATGCTGTCAGACGTGAGGCTGTTGCTATCATGTCTCATATTAACTTCAGATAAACTTTTCTTTTTTGAGAAAACACAGAAAGACTAATTTTAGAAGTCTTCTGTTTCTGATTTAATGTCAACAAAGTGACCTGATACTGTACAAACTCTTGTGAGTTATAAAGATCCAGTGAGCAATTTTCCTTATATTCCATGTTGTCAAGTGAGCCACAGTGAGGACCACCTCCAGAGACTTGCAACTGACCTGCAGCCATTCCCAGGCACATGACTAGGTGAAAGCATGCACCTGCCATTCTTGTGTTTCACTCAGAAAGAACCATGGATGCTGTGTCAGCTTCCATAAAACTGGTAAAGAAATGATATGCCAAACACCTATCCCCAAAATGTTATGGATGATGAAAGCTTCTGGGATAAAGAGGAGAAAATAAAAAAAAATTGCAGTCCAACACAGTTTTAGGACCAGAACACTAGAGATCTCCTTCAACATTCTTTCTATACAATGAAGGAAAAAGAGGATAAGACAGATAATTTTATTTGAAAATATTGACCAAAATGAGGTCTCCTTCTCTCCCCTCAAGCCACACACATAATTATGATGTTATCCTTTACACCTCTAATGGGATGCAGTGAAATCAGCTGCATAGTGGTTAGTGCCTGGCCTTTGGAATCATAATTACGTGAATCTGAGTACCAACTCCACGTTCTCTCTGGGCAACACTGCATACATTGTATAACCTCATGGAGTCTTAGTTTCTTCACTTAAAATTTGGGGATAATAGGGTCTGCTTGACAGTGTTATTTTGAGGATTAAATGAGATGAATAAGCAGAGTGCTTAGTGCAATCCAGAGCATGTGATGAGAGGAGCTCAGTGTATGTTAATTATTGATTTTGTTGCTGTGATGTGATGATGATGATTTTATTTCAACTTAATCTTTGGATAATAATGTTTTAACAGTTCAAACATTTTCACAAATGGCAAAGATTGTGAGTGTATGTGTGTGTGTGTGTGTGTGTACATGTGCATATTATTACAATTTATAAGATCACAGGGGATAATATGCTTTCAATGTATTTCACGTGATGTTTGACAGTCTTGACACTCCAAGACATTAGCTTCTCTCTGTGGAAATATTGCAATTTAATGAATAGCTTATGATTTTTAACCAGGCTCGCTCTGTCATTGGACCCAGGTGAAGTTTTATGGGAGAGAATGTCACTAAGTGTTGTAATAAAATCTAACATTTGTCACCTAATAATTAAACAGATTAATCACTTTGACCACCAAAGCAGTTGACCACCGCAACTACAAAGCATTAAGACTTAACAATTCATGATTAAAATCAGGAGGGCTGTAAAAATCAGTGTCTGTGAATGTTCCAAAGAGGACTCACTCAGCTCTGTAATATGGACCTCCCCATGGGTTCTGGACTATAGTCATCCATCACGGGCTGCTCATGCACTGCAGGAAGCAGCCACCAGAAAGGAGATGCAAAGCTCCAGTGGTTGCAAAGACACCATCTGAATGACAAATGGCTTGTGGTGACAACCTCCAGCTCTTGGGGTTGCTATTCACTGCCCATTAAATGGTCTCCTCATTCTCACTCTTGGCCAACTCCAATTCATCCTCCACACAGGAGCCAGAGTGGTCTTTTAAAAAGGTGATTGGATCTTGCTATTCCTTTGCTTGAAGCCATCTGATGAACTTCCACCGGGCTTTGAAGTAAATCCAAATCCTTTACATTGGCCTTCAAGGCTCAGCATGCTCTGTCTCTGCTTACCTCTCCAGCCTCATCTCAGACCTCCCTACCCTCTGCCCTCCAGTCATCGATTGTTCTCTCAGAGCCTCAGACACTACTCTCTCCTTCTCCCTTCAAATCTCACAGCCTTTGTACTCACTGTTCCTTAGGCCAGGATCGCTCTGCTCTGGCTCTTTGTGTGCCTGGCCCCTGCTCATTCTTCAGATCTCAGCTCAAATGTCATCTCTGCAGTGAGGGGCAGCAGCTGTTCCTCTGGGTATGCTACGTTCCTGTTTCTTTCCTTCACAGCAGCTCATGTTAAAAAGAATTATCTGTTTACTTGGTTATCACCTGCTTATGACAGCTCTAAGAGGAAGGGACGTGTTCTGTTTTGTTTGCCACCCTACATCCAAGGTATTTCAGCACCTGATACTTGCTAGGTAATCCACAAACTAATAACTGTCAGTCTTGATGATATAATGAATATGTATTGAGCACATACTATGAGTCAGGGCCTGAGCTGAGTGCTGCACATGCATTTTCTTGTTTATTCCTTACACCAAGGTGATAATGGCTGCTAATATGGTATCTGTTTATAGATAGGGAGACAGAGGCAAAGGATGTTTATGTGTTGAATCTGATGTCACACAGCCACTGATGACAGAACAGGATTCAAATTCAGGCAGAGTTTAGCCTCTTAATCTTTACCTTGTGATTGCATAAATGAGTAAAAAGTTCTTTGCCACACTTGATCAACTGACTCCTGCTGGGTCTCTGAGACTTGTTCAATCCTCAGTCATTCAGTGTCAGACCCCTCCACTCCATCTGAAATGGTGTCTCTGTTGCCATTCTTGTCACTCTAAACTTACTTCAAATAGAGCATTTGCCACACCACTTTGAGATTGAGAAGTTCCTTGTCTCCCCCACTTTATCTAGAATTCCATTGTGGTGGAGACTGGGTCAGTTTCATTCACTTTCTCTTCTACCTATCTTCTATATAATAAATAAATATGAAATACATACTGTATTCCAATCTTTTTCTATAGGCCGGGAATATGACAATAAACAAGACAGATGAATTCCCTGCTTCATGGATCTTCTCATTTATTGGGTAGGAAGTAAGACACTAATAATGTAGATAATTTAACAAATATAAAGTGTTACACATAGTGATAAATCTCATGAAAACAAATAAAACAGGGGAATAAGAATAAGAGGGGTTAGAAGACAAGACAGGGAGTTACTGCAGACAGCGTGGTCAGGGAGGGCTTTCCTGCAGACGTGATGTTTGAGAATTTAAGAAGATCTGGGAGAAATTGTTCCCAGAAGAGGGCACAGCTAGTATTCCAGGTGTAGGACACAGCATTGAGGATCTAAGAAGAGAATGAACTAGACTTATTCCAAGGACAGAAAGCAAGTGTACCAGGCCCAGGTTGTGTGTTAATCAGATCTATTCAGCCCTGCATGTCCTTGGCCTCAGCCACCTGCCTGGCATCTCAGCCCCTAAAATGGTTTCTGTGGTCCTCAGTCACCAAGCCCTGTGGAGTGAACCTGTGCCAGCATGCCTCTTTTCTTTATACCAGCAGACGTTGAGCCTCCTGAACAGGGTCTCCTTTGAGCCAGCCGAAACAGAGCTGCTGCAGTCCCTGCGTTGAAACCAGTGAAGCCAAAAGAGACTCAGTTTCCTCACTGGCTATTCAAGGTATCTGAATTACACAATTCAGAAGTTAATGGGAGTCAATACTCTTCAAGGAAGACTCTGACCTATTAGAGACAGAAGACAAGAGGGAACTAGCCAATCACTCATTCACCCTTTCTTTTTTAAACAAACTCTAAGACAGGCCTTTGTTTTCATATGAGATGTCCAAGAGCTGGAGTAAGGAGCAACATTTGTTGTAGTGCTGTGGGCAGTGGGCAGCTTGAGTTGGTCTCCTTCCTTTCCCACTGCATATCCTGTGTTTCCCACTGCATATCCTGTGTTTTTCTTATTCTTGCTTTCCTGGGATGAAACACTCAAATAAAGCATTGATGTATAAGATTTTGCCTCTGACTCTATTTTCTAAGGAGCTGGAGTCAACACGGAAAATCAGTCTAACTGGAGCATAACGAATGAGAGGAGGTAGGAGATAACACTGAAAAGATGAATAGGTTGGATCCTATAGGGTCTTATAGGCCAGAACAAGAGGTTTAGACTTTATTCTAACGCAGTCCATGGGGAGGGGATAACATAATATAATTTACATATATATGGAATTTATATCAGATATAATTTACATATATCTGTAATAGTCTGTCACTAACAGAGCCTCTGCTGTGTATTAAGCATTTGATACCTGCTTGATGATTGATTGCATGGATGCATGTCCCCTCTAACAGGTTTTATTCTAGTCAGTCTGGCTCAAACCATTGATCTTAGACTATTGGCCCACCACCCATTAATAAATGCTTGTGGTAGACTCAAACAGCATATGCACTTCTTTATTTTACCTTCTGGATTTTTCTTTTATCTCATAAACTTCCCTTTGTCTTGTAACCCCATCCCCTCCCCTTTGGCACCATTTTTTTTGATTGAATTTGAGTTCAGAATCTGAACTGTTAACTATGATTTAAGAGGTGATTTAGTAAGACTTAGCATTTCTGAAATTATTCTGCAGCTGAATTGAAAAGAGAAATGTTCTTTTTGTCAAAGTAATTAAACTTAGAATATTTTGGAGGTAGTTTCTTGCATTATCTCTGCTCACAAGCACTGTGAGGTAGAATTGTGGCCACTTAAATGGTAGAGCTAAGAATTTAAGCCTTTCTGCACAAGCCTTCAGGCCTTTTTCCATTGAGGATAATTGCACATGCTGGAAATTGTCAACCTCAAGGAAGGGTATTATTAATCTTCTAGGAGAACCAGAGTTCAGCCTTGGGTTTATGGGGGATGGTGAAGAGTAGTTGGCAAGTGGAAGGCAGGACACCATTGCTCATTCCCTGCAAATGATGTACCATTCCTATATTCATGGTGAAGTGTTTTATAAATACTCAGAGCTAAAAGAATAAACAGCAGAAAGAATAAACAATTTTATAAATTTTATACTATCATGTGTACTAGCCTATTTAATGCATAAGGTCTTGCACAATTTTGCACATTTGTTTCTATCTTTTCATCTACCTGTCTAAAAACCCCATTTTACTCCTCCCTCAACAATGAAACATGAGACTGGCAAGATGGAAATGGGCCAGCATCCGAGACCGCAGTGCTTGTTAGTATGGTTCTTAAAACACAGTCAATATAAACCAATTCCAAGTTGGAGACAAAAGTTAGTAGGTGAAAAGACCAGAAGCCAATCTCAAGACCAAAGTCTTAAAATGAAGAATGTTAATGAAAGCAAGAATGGAGAATCTGCGGGTGAAATTAATCCAATAAGAGTGTGCAGAGTCAATAAGTAGTGAGTCGGCACAGTTACCTCAAGCATCTTCGAGGAATCTAGGTCTTGCCTGTATCAGTTACTGGGCTCAACTGATGTGCGCATTTGTTCGATTTAATTAATTGAAGTTTCACTTTGGGTACAAAATCCCTCCACTCACTCTTGCACTTGAATTCCAGCTTAACTAATCTACTCCCCCTTCCTTAAAATGACAATCAATGTCCTTATGGGAACACTGTTTCTGTCTCTCTCTCTCTTTCCACCTAAATGTATCTTTCTCTAGGCATAAACAGGGTTCTTCCTTCTAGTCTAGTCCTAGTATATTATCATCAATATGAATTTTCTAATAAATGTATGTTGAAATCAATGGTATAAAATGAAACATAATTTATATTTGTATATATGTACATATGCATGTATCTATATCTCATCTTCTGTTACAATTTGAATCACTTAAATTAAAGTAAATAAATTTGTTTTCCCCAAAATCTTCATCCCTATACTCTACTATTCTTTGCTTGATTTACTTAGGGTAATACTATTTTGCAGACCACCCAAAATATAGTACCGAACCTGAAAGATAAGTAGTATTTTCAGTATTTGTGAAATACACATATATCATCATTTTCCACACTTATGTGGTTACAAGAATTAAAGCCAATACACAACTTCAATAAAATAATAGATCATGGATAGAACTCTGATTTAATTCATTCTGTGACTTTAAATCTTTGCATGATCAACATCATTTCTGAGACTGACACTTCCTTGTTGGTCTCCTTCAAACTCTGTCATTCATCTTGAGGCCCAAAATAGACACTCTGTGAGATCAGGCAGTGTCATTAACGCATCTTATTTGAAACTCAGTGTGAGATATTTGAAAGAAATTATATAAATCCAATATGGGATTTGTGTAAGACCTGAGTTTAAGCCTTGTCTAGAATACTCACTGGTTGTGAAACATTTCTTTCTTGTATTGATTTTTAAAATGCTCATTGAGCACCATTTTATGTCCAAGATCCTGGGGATCCAGCATTGAATGATTGTATGAGTCATATTTGGCCAGGGAAATGGAAATGACTATAGGTGTATCAAACAAGATAAATTTAATATGAAGAGATATTTGGCAGACTTGTTGGAAGGGCTGGAGGATTTTTTTTTTTTTTTTTAAGGTGAGGATTACATTTACCCGCAGCTGGAGAATTGCAGGAAGCTACTACCATGACCTCAGTATGCTGAATCTAATTTACTGCTACTACTCAAGAACCCATATAGTTGTGTCTCTCCTGCAGTGCTGATGGTCTACTGATGCTACTGCAACAGCTGCCACTGTTGCTGCAGAAAACTTGTACACACAAGACTGCATTGGTCCACTGTGTCTGCTCTTCTTCAAACAACTTATGACTCTCTCCTATCTTTTAATAACATATCCTTGCCTTCCCATTAGTAGCACCAAAACCAGAAACATGCTGGCAAGAAAGCCTGGGGCACATAGTTTCTACTGTTTCAGCCCTAATGAGACGAGAGAGCCTAGAAAGAGGGTCACAAGTGGTTCTGAATTGTTAGCAGAAAATATGACATCACTATGGCACCATAATAGTAACAAAATGTTAGACTTCACAGAGAACAACTTAGAATGGCCTGGATAGACAAACAAATAGTTATCCCTAACTAAATTTTCAAAGTCTTTTTATTCAAATGGTTGTTATGACAGATTTGCAGAATTTCTATGTGAATGTTGCTATTCAACATGAAACAACAAGCCAAACCCTGAATTTGTGTACTAGTGAAAACATACAAGTTATTTGCAAATCCTGTCAATAGAAGGCCGATAGTACTTGCGGTAATATCTCAAATGTTCTCTTAAAAGGATCCCATTCAGTGCTCATGTTTTGTAAACATACCATGAAGTTATTTCTACCATCTTCCCAATAGTATTAAGTGAAAATATCTTCCAAAAAGGCATAAGAGGAAGAAAAGCAACAAAATACACAATGCCAGTGCTTCACAAAAAATTATAAATCATGCAGACAAAATGACTCTTGTTGTGAGTGAGCATCATAATGACATAGGCAAAGATACCATGTTTAAAAATGCAATTGTAAGTTTCATAACATGTTATCATTAGTTGTATAACTAAGCAAAAGGCACAAACGTATGTTCTCATTATTCTCATTGTTTTCTTTATGCCTTTGGATATTGATGCATAGGCATCTACTTCTTGAATCAAAAGTTCCAAGAACTGAAGACTCTTCTGGCTCCGCAAATCTGCATATAGACAAACCAAAGACATTTACTATTTTACCCATCCTTTCACCAGCTGCTTCTCCCTCCTTTATAACATAATATAATAGTCACAGTGACTACAAGCTCTCTCTACCATCTTTCACCACCAAACCTTTCTCAGGCAGCTCTCCAATTGGTAGATAACAATTTTAATTATGTTTTTATTGAATTGTATTTTGCTAACCACTATTTTAACGATCATGTATCTTTAACATATTTTATTTTTGTTTTTATTACAGTATGCAAGGGAGGAAAATGTACTTTGTATTGATATGTACAGTATCAATACAAACTACATTTGTATGTGTACAATGTATACTGCACCTGCATTAGTAAATGATAGGCTGGGCACCCACAGCATCTTTCATGAAAGGGAAGGCAAGGACTCTTCTCCCAATTTAAAGAAAACACAATGTGGGTTTAAACTATCCCTAAATTGCCATCCATCACAATTTTAGATACCAATTACATTTGGAAAATGAAGGGTGTTTTTAATAACGAAAATGATAATGAGCTATTTAGATGGAGAAACACAAACTGAAGAATGGGATCAAACTATTTGCAATAAGACCTGAAAAATAAATGGAGTAGAAAAGGCAAAAGAGGGAGGGGCTCAGAGTCAGGGGCAGTCAAGGATGAGCCAAGATACAGCAGATGCTAAGACCATAATCAAGAGAAAATGTTTTCTGCTCCAAGTCCTGGGAAAGGGTAACTATAAGACTGTAGAATAGGAGTGGAAGAGTAGCAAGAGGAAAACTGCTAAGGTAGATATGTAGGAAATAGCTTATAAATCATGTTGAAGAACTCAGGCTTCTTCTTAGGTGCAAGGAAATACTCCGGCAGATTAAAGTGGGTGAGTATTTGGCTGTATTTGGATTCTATGACTATTTTATGTGTGCTGTGTAATCTGGATGAAGGGTACAGGATTGCAATTGTGAAGAACCAATAACAGGCCATTGCAATAGCTTTGCCAAACCTTTATTTTCCCTAATGGGAAAGTTATATTACTACCATAAGTATCATTTGTTTTCAACACCTTTCCATCTCTAGTCTTTGCTAAATTTAATATTATTTAGTTTTATCTATGTTTGATATGTGAACTAAGTCACTGATATTTCATCCTTACATATATTTATTCTTTTGTATAAACATAGATATGCAATTTTCTAAAGTTTAATTTAGCTGACCTAAAATTATGCATGCTAATAACATCCAATTTACATTGAGCACTTACTATGTACAGAGCCTTGGGCTAAGTGCTTAAAATGCAATTTCTCACTGAATTCTCATAAAACCCTTTGGATTGTCATTATGGATTTTTTGTGGGTGGACAGGCTGGAGCTTAGAGAGGTTGCAGCACTTATTCAAGGATATGGAATTAGTTGCCCATGGACATGAGACACAACCCAAATTTTTTAGACCCAAGGGTCAAAGTTTTATTCACCAATTGCACATGATTGAAATCTGTTCTTTCTCTGTGAGTCACAAAACACAGGGATATCACAATACAGGGGAAGAAAGTACCAGAAAAAGCCGAGACTGATGAAGAAATTAGACTCTGTGAGGACTCTCAGTTCCTCCAACAACAATAGAGTAGCAGGTAACATTCCATTCAGTGTAGATTTTCATTTTTCCCTCTGTTAATTCACCATTTACAGATAGAGAAACTGAGATCTAGAGAGCTGCCTAGATTGGCTCAAGTTTATTCCATTAGTCTGTGGTAACATGACCCTCAAGTTCACAAATATTCAACTAAAAAGCCAGTACTATTTCTGCTACATTCATTTATAGATGGAGAAGCTCAAGTGTTTCAGAGCCTTGGCAGTTCTTAGAACCACAGGGGCTGGTCCTGCAGTACTAAGATGCCTGAGATGAGGTCTTCAACTTGATAACCTCACAGTTCTGCCACTTGTGTCTGCACTCCACTTCCTGTTCTTCTTTTGTTTGTTCACTTACTTTTTCTTTGCCCTCTGCAGCAATCACTGCTCTTGGTGATGTAGGTTGTGAAGCTTTCAGGAAATAGATCTCAGAGCCTTTGAAAATTATTCTATTTGGGGTCTGAGTCATCTTCCATGGAGGTATATTGAAAATGGATTAAAAGCACATTATTTTATTCAAAGAACAGAATTGCTGATGTCTCCTAAAGAACACAAGACCAATCAAGAATTTACTTTGCATAAGGGCCCAAAATGAAAAGATAATCCTCTAAATGCCCTGATGAGCCTTTGGAAAGGACAGAGTTTTTTGAAGGACTCAAAGGACTTTTGCACAGATTATCATGTTTTTCCCCTCATGAATTTGTTTCTCATTTCATAAAGGAAGAAATCAAGATTCTAAATCATGAGCAAAAAAAGAAACTATATCCAATTCTCTCTAATTCTGCATTCTTTTATTCTCTAACTTATAGCTCTGGCTCTCAAACGTTAAATCCTGTATCAGTAGATAGAGCTGCAGGTGTTAACAACCATTCCTGTAATCTTAAGTGAGTTTAATGTGACTCTTAAATGCCCTTTAGTCCAGATGGTATGTTTCCTTTTTTGGTATTTTAATATGGTAGTATATTTAAAACACAAAGAACTATTTTTAGGCTTATTCGTCATGTCTTTACATCCAGGCATTTAGAAGAAATGTTGTGACGGGGATCGTTATCAATCATCCGTTTTTTGTTGTTGTTATGTACAAAAGAGGAGGTGCTGGTATTCATGACTTTATTAGTTACACAATGCTAAGTATAGATTGCTGGATTTATCTATGGAAAATAGACAATATTTGTACCTTCTCAATACTTATAAGATAAATGATACAGTTATAAATTTTACATTTATCATATAAAGAGATGTCAAGTGGGTACACTGGTCCATGAAGAAACTTTTCAAAGGAGTTAGGTAAGTTAAAAATTAGCTTACTGAATATAATACAACCAACAGAAATAATAGCCGCCATAATAACCATTTTTGTTTTCTACATGTAACCCAATGACCTAGTAATTGCACATATATTATCATACATTTTTCATTCATGCTACAAAGTAACTATTAAACTTTACTTAACATAAAGGTAAATCAACCCTCTGAGACTCCAGGACACTTGCTCAAAATCACACTCCAGTCAAGTCAAGATGGCACCAGGTCTCTACGAGTTTGAAACCAACATTCTTTCAACAGACTGGTGCTGCTATAGTGCTGCATAGGCTGCTCAGTTGATTCTCTCTCTCTCTCTCTTTCTCTCTCTCTCTCTCTCCTTCTCATACACACACAAACACACACAAACACACCACTACTTATTTAGTGAGACTTTCTCACTTGACAGAAATAAAATGGAAGACTCAGAAAGGAGAAAGAAGACCATAAGGTTGGTTAGTGGTAGTACTAAAATTAGAACCTGTCTACCTGAGCTCTTTCTTGTCTACCTGTCTGTCACCTATGATATATATAAATCCAAGCTGATTTCCCAGAACTCTAACCTGGAATGACTCTGTTTCCTCAATGGTTAGTTTTTTCCCATTCCAAGAATCCTAAGGCTGAGGAGAGGAGACAGAAACACTCCAATGCTGCTGAAGCAGAAGGAAAAGGGGAAGCAGAGCCCAGGGACTACAGTTCTGACTCCAGCTCTTTAACCATCTGAACACCTGAGGAGGCACTGAGCCCCATGTGGTTCATCTATAAGTCAGGAAGAGAGAACATTCTTACCTACTTGTGGGCTTGTTAGAGAGGTCAAATGAGGTGATAAATGGGTAAGTGCTTTGCAAACTCTGAAGCACTATTGGAGCTGTAACATTCCACAAGCTCAGGACCATATAAGAGTAACCCTATAAGAATAGTAAACACATTCTGTGACCCTAACCCATTACATTGGCCCATGTGAATTAAGCAAAACTACGGTGTATATTGTAATTTTGTCTGCTACACTTGCCTCTCCTTTTATTGCCATAGGGTTTCTTTTAATATCTGTAGCACTTCTTAGACCAGGAGCAGGTGCAGCCTGTGAATATGGGGATAATAATCGCCTTTTTCTATAGTGGGCAGAAATGAAAGAATAAATGCCCAGTTTCCTATGCTTCAGAGGGACAATTCTGAAGCACACTCTACAAGATTCTTTAGTGAGTATGTGTAGGGTTGAACCCCAGCTACTCACCTCAGTTTCCAACTTAACACCATAATCTTTCTTGACCGTTCCTTTTCTGTTGTCTCAATTACTGTCTCCCGATCTCTGTTTCATGGGATCTCTATCTGTGACAGTTAACATGACTCTAACATGACTGGATAATGGGGTGCCCAGCTGTTTGGTTAAGCATGATTTCTCACTGTGTCTGTGAGGATTGTAAACCAAAAAGTATCTCAGATAGGTCTCAATCAATTCAGAGGTTTATTTTATCAAGATTAAAGGTCATGGCCCATGACTCAGCCTCAGTAAGTCCTGAGAACATGTGCCCATGGTGGCTGGGTTACAGACTGATATTTTACATTTTAGGGAGACAGAAGTTACAGGCAATGAGACAAACCAACACATGTAAGATATACATTAGTATACATTGACTTGGCTCAGAAAGAACATCTCAAAGGAGAGGGTTGGGTTGGGGGGTGGCTTCCAAGCCATAGGTGGCTCAAAGATTTTCTAATTGGCAATTGGTTGAAAGAGTTAAACTCTGCCTGAAGAGTTGAAGTCAGCTTGAGTTAAGATAAGCGGGGTTGTAGAAGCCAAGGTTCTCATTATGTATATGAAGCCCATAGGTAGCAGACTTCAGAGATAATAAATGCTTAATGGTTCTTACAGGACCTTGAAAAGTGTCAAACTCTCCAGAAAAGATGTAATAGGAGAAGATTCTCCACATAATGCAATTTTCTCACTCAAGAGACAGCTGTATTAGTCCCTTCTCACATTGCCATAAAAAAAAACTACCCGAGACTGGGTAATTTACAAAAAAAAAAGAGAGATATTTAATTGGCTCACAGTTTCACAGGCTGTACAGGAGGCATGGCTGGGTAAGCCTCAGAAGACTTACCATCATGGCAGAAGGGTGAAGGGGAAGCAAGCACATCTTCACATGGCAGCAGGAGAGAGAGAGTAAAGGAGGAAGTGTTTATACACCTTCAAACAGCCAGATCTCATAAGAACTTCCTCACTATCATGACAACAGAAAGGGGAAAATCAAAGGCTTTGATCCAATCGCTTCCCACCAGATTCCTTCCCCGACACTGGGGATTACAGTTCAGCATGAGATTTGGGTGGGGAGCCAAATCATAACAGCTTTGCTGTGGCATCACAAAATAAGTAAAAATAATATATTTGGGGTTAAACATTTTGATTTCCTTCAGAGCTTGCTCTCTGTAATGTAATGCTGTACCAGAGTCAGTTTGGAAATGGGTGTCTTACTACTTTTTTTTTTTTTTAATTTTCAAAAACTTTATATAATGCTCTTCTTTTATACCTAGAAAATAATATGTTTGTTCTTTTTTTTTTCAATTTTTTTTTTTAATTATACTTTAAGTTCTAGGGTACATGAGCATAACGTGCAGGTTTGTTACATATGTATACTTGTGCCATGTTGGTGTGCTGCACCCATCAACTCGTCAGCACCCATCAATTCATCATTTATA
>NW_012115844.1:889960-950939 GCF_000951035.1 Colobus angolensis palliatus | reverse complement strand
GTGTGGGGTGTCAGACTGCCCCTAGTGGGGGATGTCTCCCAGTTAGGCTACTCAGGGGTCAGGGACCCACTTGAGCAGGCAGTCTGCCCCTCCTCAAATCTCAACCTCCATGTTGGGAGATCCACTGCTCTCTTCAAAGCTGTCAGACAGAATCCTTCGCGACTGCAGCCTCTGCTGCTTTAGCTGTGCCCTGTCCCCAGAGGCAGAGTCTACAGAGTCAGGCAAGTTTCCTTGAGCTGCTGTGAGCTCCACCCAGTTTGAGCTTCCCAGTGGCTTTGTTTACCTACTTAAGCCTCAGCAATGGCAGGCACCCCTCCCCTAGCCTCGCTGCTGCCTTGTGGTTAGATTGCTGCAGACTGCTGTGTTAGCAAGGAGGGAGGCTCCCTGGGCGTGGGGCCCTCCTGGCCAGGTGTGGGATATATTCTCCTGGTGTGCCGGTGTGCTTACAGCACAGTATTGTGGTGGGAGTTACCCAATTTTCCAGGTGTTGTGTATCTCAGTTCCCCTGGCTAGGAAAAGGGATTCCCTTCCCCCTTGCGCTTCCCAGGTGAGGCGATGCCTCGCCCTGCTTCAGCTCTCACTGGTCAGGCTGCAGCAGCTGACCAGCACCAATTGTCTGGCACTCCCGAGTGAGATGACCCCAGTACCTCAGTTGAAAATGCAGAAATCACCGGTCTTCTGTGTCGCTCGCGCTGGGAGTTGGAGACTGGAGCTGCTCCTATTCCGCCATCTTGCTCCGCCCCCCCGGGTGTCTTATTACTACAGTCTGTTTTTCAGTCTTAACATGTTTTAATGTTAATGCTGGTCAGTTGTGTCTAAATTCCAAAGGGAGGAGGGCATAATGAGGTGTGTCTGACCTCCTCTTCTCTTCATGGCCTGAATTAGTTTTTCAGGTTTCATTGAGATCCCCTTGGCCAAGAGAGGTTCTGTTTAGTCGGTTCTGGGGCTTAGAATTTTATTCTTGGTATACAGCCTGTTTCTGGATAACATTAATATTTGAATTAGAAAACCAAGTAAAGCAAATTGCTGTCCTCCCATGTGAGTACACCTTATCTAAACTTGTCTAACCTATTGAATGCCTAAAAAGAATAAAAGGCTGAGTAAGAAAAAAATTCCCTCTCTCTGCCTGACTCACCTGGGGTATAGTTATTCTCCTGCCTTCTGACTCTAACTCAGACTGTAACTACCCAGGCTTTTAGACTTGGACTGGAACTACACCATTTGCTTTTCTGTGTCTCCAGCTTGCTGACTGCAGATCTGGAATTCTCAGCCTCTGTCATCACATAAACCAAGCCATTAACTAAGACATATGAGTTGATTTTAAGCCCTTTATATTCTATCATCTTTGATTTCTTTTGTTTTAGCAAAAATTTACATAACTTGTACCATGTAATGCCACTATAGTGGAGGAATGCTGGAATATGACAGGCTTCTCCCCTTAAAGCCCTTGACGACTAGAAAGGAAGACAGACATAGAAATAGACAGTTGCAGTACAGTGTAGTGTGGGCCACAGAAAAGGCAAATCTCCTTTATAATCTCTAGTATAACTCTGGCGTTACCTCTTGGTCTCTGCATCAGTGTCCATAACTGTCTTCAGACTCCCATTATTAAATTTCTGGTCATGCTTCCTCAGTACAGTCCCCCTCCCCCAGGCTTGGCACACACTCCCAGCCAAGACATCTTTCCTAATGATATTTCTGGGCTCTTACGCTGATGCAGTGACAGCTGTGAAGAATGCTTCATCCCAAAAAGGTCAGGGAACAGCGTAAGCCACAGACTAGCAGCCACTTTGCACAAAGCCATTGCTGAAACACAGATTTTAACCTTTTGGGTTTCTCTAAAGCTGGCTTCAGTCTCTGCACCCTGCCCAAAGCTGGCAGTGCTGAGGGAAAGGCAAATATGGGAATTATGATGGGGCAGTCCCTATAACAGACTTCTTATCCTGCCCTGCCAACCTCTGCAAATGTTGCCCTGGTTGCTTTGGATCTGTGTCTATCGGACAACGAATGTCTGATTAAAACTGGCAATGCTGCAGCTCACAGTACAACAAATGCATAAAAGTGAAGCATGCGTATGCTAACCAATGTCTTCCTTCATGCTGTGGGAACAGATGAAAGGATTCCGCTAGGGGCCCAGCCTATCTAGGCAGACAAATCCCTTTTCCTTTGGCTCTTCCACAAGTGAGTGTTAAATGACTGCTCTGAGGCAGACACTTCAATGGGCACTGAGCATCTGAAGGTAATAAGACTAAATCCACTTTCCTGGGGCTCCCATAGTCTAGTGAAGAAATTGGATGCAACATCAGGTTGCAGGACACCATGGCCTTCCTCTATGAACAGTCTCTTAGGAAGGCAGTAGGTCAAATGGTTTAGAGAAGAAGGTTTAGGTTTAGGTATATCCACGTTTGAATTCCAATTTCAACACGTACTAGCTTCTCAGTGTAGACAAGGACTTCACCTCACTGAGCGTTAATCCTTCATCTGACAATGGGACAGCAGTGTGCTTACACTGTATGGCTATGGGATGATCTGTGGAAAGAACTGGCACATGGTGTATCCAAGAGGAGGGGCACGTTACTCTCTTTGTTTCATACCTCCACCCTCCCTGCCCAAGGGTCCTGAGCTGCCCTCTCTATGCCACTCCTGTGCATCATCGCCACATCTGAGACTCTGTTTTGCCCTAAGAATTTCAGATTGTGATTGTCAACAGAAATAATCATTTAACCCTCAAATCTCAGTTTCTCATCTGCAAAATGGAAATAAATAATCATATTAAACTGCTATGAATTGAATGCTTAATAAGGCAATGGTTGAGAGAGTACTTTGTAAACTATGAAGCCCCCTAAATAGTTCATTACGTGTGTGAAGAGGCCCACAAGAGGGAAGTAAAAGTGCTGAGGGAATTTTCCTGGGTTGTAGATGCAGCTGCTCCCTCTGGTCTGAGTTATGTATTTTAGGGTTATATTGCATATGTTTGGTTTTAAAAGATGTATTATTTTTTCATAATATGAAAGCAATGGATCCTGTAATATTGCATTTAAAAACAGTTTATTGCAGCACTATTCACAATAGCAAAGATATGGAATCAACCTAAATGCCCATCAAGGATAGACTGGATAAAGGAAATGTGGTACATATACACCATAGAATGCTATGCAACCATAAGAAAGAATGAGATCATGTCCTTTACAGGGTCATAGATGGAACTGGAGGCCATTATCCTTAGCAAACTAACATAGGAACAGAAAACCAAATACCACATGTTCTCACTTATAAGTGGGAGCTAAATGATGAGAACATATGGACACATAGAGGGGAACAACCCACACTGGGGCCTATCGAAGGGTGAAGGCTGGGAGGAGGGAGAGGATCAGGAAAAATAACTAATGGGTACTAGGCTTAATACCTGGGTGATGAAATAATCTATACTACAAACCCTGTGAAACAAGTTTATCTGTGTAACAAACCCACATGTATCCCTGATCTTAAACTAAAAGTTAAAAAGAGAAAAAAAGAAAGTTAAGAAAACCAAAGCCGCCTTTTATTCCACTCTACCCATCGCATCCTGTTAACAGCTTTGTGTATTTCCTTCCATAAGCACTGCATGTTTGGGTTTGATCTGGTTTGGTTATCAGGTTGAACAGCACTCTATTTGCCTGATTTAGAAAGCCCTGAAAGCAGATGAGAGAGAACAGGGGAGAGAAGAGTGAAGTCAATGAAAGGAAGTGGGTAAACAGACAGCTCCTGGTCTTTAGTGCAGTATAACTAATACTTATTTTTGAGCCCTTAATCTGAATATTAAAGGAGAAAGCACCAAGGAGGTGAGTGGTATGTCCTCCCTCCTGATAAAGAAGGCCCCTCCTCTACATGTTGCATCATCTGTTGTTAGCTGGGCTCTGGGATAACACAGCTCATCTCAGCAACAAAAAGTTGAAATGGTCCCTTCCGATTCTTTCTGCACGTCCTGCTTTTATAGTGGAGCAGACACCATTCTGCATTGCTATGTCTTTCCGCAGGAAATGCTTCACACGCACACGCACACACACACACACACACACTTTATTCCTGGAAATAAAATAGATAATCCACAGCTTGAAGGAGCAATCTGGATCTTTGCACCAACATCCACACTGTCCCACCCCACCCTGTTTCCCTACTCAGGAAGCCCACCCTGCTGTTGAGATATAAATAACTGACTATCCAAACAGTGAGAGAAGAAAGAGAAGACGGTGATTCTAGAGAAAATTCAAAATGGCACTTGCATCGGGCAGCAAGAAAAATAGTCACAGAAGTCACAGAAGAAACCACACTGTTTCCTGCTAAGAGTGCTGAGGGTATGGAGAGTAAATCGGCAACTGTTGATGGATTAATAATGGCAGCATCTTCTAGGAACAGGTGATGGCTCACAGCGGCCATGGAGAGGCCCCTGAAAACCCCCACAACCAACACACATACACATACCTGGGCTTCTACTTTCCATCTTCTATTCAGAGTGAGAGATCAGGATGCTGCACATAATCCACAAAGGAATGAGCTGTGTGTGCTGTTTACCTTGACATGTTAGTCACGCATTGTCTCTGTTAATTCAGTCTTTCTCTGTTCTGTTTTTATTTGCTCCTGTTACCCCAGTGTGAGACAGGAGGGATGAGCAGGCATGTTCTGTGCAACACATATTCCTGATATAGTAATATTGGGTAATATGATAGTTTCTGAAGCTACTCGCCTGGGAAGTGATCAGCAGGCAAGCCCAAGGAAGTAGTTCCATCTACTGCAAGCAAGGCTGGGATTCCCTGGACTACAACAGATGACCACACTTTATTGATATCTTTAAAAAACAATAACAACCACAGTTTGGAATTCTCCTCTCCTGGAAGGCTAACTTCTTATAGTAGGAGGAATAACCACTGCAGAGTATGAAGAGGCATGGATTCTGGGCTAATGCTGCTACTGAGCTAAATGTGAAACAAGTGACCCATTTGTATATCAAGACATTCAGGAAAGCAAGTGAGCTATGGAAAACACTTTTCTTTGAGTGAATGGGTTTAATACGCATATTTTTAATGTCCCCCAAATCCACCCCCAACTTGCCTCCTCATGTGTGTTCAGGAATGACCCCTCACAGTGTTCAGTGTTGCGCCCAGCATCATCTTACCACCCAACAGTGTCCACTGCTGATGTCCATTGTGGGACCTCTATCCTGCTGAACACAGCTGTTCTGCCCTGGTGATCACTGCTTTCTCTCTACCCAGCCCTGAGGAAGAGGGTGAGAGCTCCAATATATCCGCTCATAAAAATATACAGAAGTGACTTCATCTTCCTGGGGCTTTGCCTTTGCCTCCTCCATGCTAAACTACAGAAAATATCAATGGGTAGTATTTATTGAACATTCATTCTGTGCAGGCACTTTCCCAAGCATTTGCAAGTATTAACTCATTTAATCCTTTTCTTAGAGTTGTGGTAAAGATTAAGTGAATCAATACATGTAAGTGCTTAGGACATTGCACAGAATGTAGGAAATGCTCGTTTTCTGCTATGACTGCTACTCTAACTACTATAACTTCTTTTGTGGTTTTTGTATTAGCTTACTAGAGCTGGCATAGCAAAGTACCACAGATGGGGTAGCTTACAAAAACACATGTCCATTTTCCCACAGTTCTGGAGGCTGGAAGGTCCCAGATTGGGTTGTTGGTCGGGATGATTTCTTCTGAGTCCTCTCTGCTTGTAGATGGCTATCCTGTCCTTCCTGTGTCTTTACAGGGTCTTCCCTCTCTGTGCCCAAATTACACCTTCTTATAAGAACATTAGTCATATGGTGTTAGGGCCCACCTCAATGACCTCATATTAATTTAATAACCTCTTTAAAGACACCATCTCCAAATATGGTAACATGCTGAGGTGATGGAATTTAGGGCTTTAACACAGCAATTTTGTGAGGACACAATTCAGCTCTTAACAGATACAGTATATGCCTTTGCCCTAAGTTCCTACTACAAAACTCTAGAGATGACTTTACATTAAGATTACAATGAAAGTTGAGATGGCAAATGATAGATAAAGAAAGGGAATGTAGAAGATGACTTAAAACTTAAAAACGGACCAGGTGCAGTGGCTCAGACCTGTAATCCCAGCACTTTGGGAGGCTGAGGCAGGTGAATCACCTGAGGTCAAGAGTTTGAGCCCACTCTGGCCAACATGGCGAAACCCTGCCTGTACTAAAAATACAAAAATATTAGCTGGGTGTGGTGGCAGGTATCTGTAATTCCAGCTTCTCAGGAGGCTGAGGCAAGAGATCATTTACATCCAGAAGGTGGAGGCTGTAGTGAGCTGAGATTGCACCACTGCACTCCAGCCTGAGTGACAGAGCAGGGACTCTGTCTCAAAAACAAAAACAAAAACAAAAAAACCCAAAAAACAAAACAACAACAACAAAAAACTTAAAGCGACTTAAAAACCATGTAGCTATGTTTAACATCCCCAGACCACCTTGAGGAGGTCCCTAAAGACTGACTCCATTTCATCCCTGTGGCCCATTACCTTCTTACCTTTTATCTTCTAGTTAGTTGTTACTAATATATAAGTCTGTGAGGCTGCAGAGAAAAAAAAAAGATACTGTTTTCTCATAGTATCTTCTAGTCATCTTCTCCAGTTCTGATTCTTCAACTCAGATTATACAGCTTCCCAGAATGATGAAGAGGATGAGTATCCATGTTCTTCATGAAGGATCCATTTGGATCTTGTTCTTTGGCCCCAACAAAGCTATCCTAGCAAAACTTAACACATCATTCTGAATTATTCTTTAATTCAACCTAATTATCAATGTGAAACATGCTTCTACATGTAGTTCATATTCCATTCCCATCTTTGGAAAACTGTTTTATATTACTATATTTTTAATTTTCTGCATGTGATTTCTTTTTCTTCAAACCTGCTTTTCTGTCCCTAAAAATGTTTTTAGTCATGCTAGTTAATGTTTATTAGTATTGTTCTTGTTGCTTCAAATGTGGCTGTCATTTTTTGCAGCAGTTTTATATTTCTCATTCATTTTTAAATATCTGTTCTCACTTGCTCTTTAACCTCCTATTACATTGTCAGTTTCTTTTTCCTTTAATCTCTAAGATTTATTCTTTTTAATGAAATTGTTTTCAAATGATTCTGGTGACTGACTCTGCTGTTTTCTAGAGTAACTCTGAGAAGTTTCAGATGTTTTATTTTGCTTACATTCCTTTCATCAACATTATGAATATTTTAATTTCATATTTGATATATATGCTCTTAGCCACTTATTTTCTATTACACGTTTGAAACGTGTAGAGAACAGTTCCTTCTGAGCCAGTTATTTGCTCTCAGCAAGAGGGAAAGCTGGCAGAAGGCAAAGGGCTGAGAAAGTCAACAGCTTACATTTTGATTAATGGTCTCAGCCATTATTCAAACAATGCCCTTTGCCCTGAGGGCATGTGTTTCCCCAGTTTGAACATTCAAAAGTTTTTAGAGCTCACAGTGAAGTTCTGGAAGTAACAGTTTTTCTCTATTATCTGATTTTCTACCCTCTTCCAGATTGTCTCTAGGTGGCTACTTCAACAATACTATTGCTAATGAAGTTGGCATGTTTTCTGGCTTCTTTCTGCTTCATTTCCCAAGCTTCTCTGTGGTCTCTTCTATCCATTCAGCCTCCTTATACATCTTTATCTTGTATGCTAATTAAAAGATCATTGGAGGGGCCTTTCCACACGATCGCATTTATTTCAGAGAAATCTACTCCTACCCATATGTTTGAAAAGTCTCTCGTTGTCCCCCATTTTAACATGCTTTCCTTCAGGTATCATTTATAGTTTGTGATCTGTAGTTGTGGTTAGTGTCTTGTGCTATTAAACAGGAGATAGTATTCTCATTTTTTATTTTTTTTTTTAATTATTTTGAGGAGTGTCAAGGGAGGAAAGTGGCCACAGATGTCTTTAACTCACCATATTTAATTAGCCCAACCACTCATTCTTACACATAATTCCTTTGTTTTAAAATAACATGACTCTCAAATATGTTTATTTCTATTGAGGTATTTATGTAATGCCACATTTCTTCCCACCAAGGCACTTAGTCTATTCAAAATTAATGGCTTCATAAATGATAATACTAGACATGAAAAATCAATGGCCACATCTATTTAGAGGAGCATGAAGAGAAGGTGCTTTTTTTTCCCTCAGTCTTTCATGGTATAACGAAAACTATAAGCTTAATGAAAGCAGGAGCTTTCTTTTTTTTTTTATTTGCCATAAAACCAGTCCTTAAGTTAATGCATGGGACATAGTAAGTTCTTAATAAATTTATGTTGAATTTGTGAATGACATCCACGCCTACAGGTCTTTACTGACATCTTAGCTCTACATTGACTGCAAACAACTTCTCAAAGAAAAACAACAAATACACTACTACAATGCACAAGAGAAATTACAAGCTTAGATTAATCTAAAATCACACACACAAACACACACACACACACACAATAAGCCTTTGGTGCAAAGAAGCAACTTGGTTTCCAAAGTCTGAGTTCTGCAAAAAGTATATTCAATGTATATGATGGAAAGGCACACACTTTGTAGTTTTAAGTTTTGGTCTCATTTTCCCTGCCTTATCCTCCCCAAAAGGTGAAAATCTGGCAACTTTTTTTTTTTTTAATAACTAACAGGCCTATTTTTAAAAACAATTTTCCTTAAAGAAATAGTTTGATCCAAGGTTCAACTTAATTTATGTCCAGAGAACAGATAGTACTTACCACTTTTAGGTAATTATAGAAGATAATTATCTAAATTCATACATGTTTTCAGCTTTTATTTCCAGCAATGTTAAACAAAAAACTTGCAGAATACGTATCTTACCACAAGCATTTTTAAAATAAATAACTGGCTGGGCTCAGTGCCTCATGTCTGTAATCCCAGCACTTTGGGAGGCCAAGGCGGGTGGATCACAAGGTCAGGAGTTTCGGACCTGCCTGGCTAATATGGTGAAACCCCGTCTCTACTAAAAATATAAAAATTAGTGGGCGTGATGACGGGCGACTGTAGTCCCAGCTACTCGGGAGGCTGAGGCAGGAGAATAGCTTGAACCAGGGAGGCGGAGGTTGCAGTGAGCCAAGATAGTGCCACTGCACTCCAGCCTGGATGACAAGAGTGAAACTGCGTCTGAAAACAAACAAACACCACAAATAACTGTTGGGGTTGCAGGATCATAGGTTCTGATGATTGGGGGAATAGTAAATAAACCATGTATGCTACGCACTCTGGAATACTGTATAGCACTCAGAAGCAACATGCTGGAGGTATTCATGGCAACATGACTACATTTTCAAAACTTAGTGCCTGGTAAGAAAATGGCAAAAAGGGCCGGACCCGGTGGCTCACGCCTGTAATCCCAGCACTTTGGAAGGCTGAGGCAGGAGGATCACCTGGGGTCAGGAGTTTGAGACCAGCCTGGTCAACATGATGAGACCCTGTCTCTACTAAAAATGCAGAAGTTAGCCGGGTATGGTGGTACACGCCTATAGTCGCAGTTACTCGGGAGGCTGAGGCAGGAGAATTGCTTGAACCCGGGAGGCAGAGGTTGCAGTGAGCCGAAATCATACCATTGCACTTCAGCCTGGGTGACACAGCGAGATTCTGTCTAAAAAAAAAAGAAAACAAAATGGAAAAAAGAACAAAATAAGGTCTATAGATCACTATCATATAATGTAAGTTAAATATTAAACATATACAACAACAACAATATCCACAGTCTGTAAGAACCGATACACATGAAAGGACAGAAGTAAAATAGGACTAGAATGGTTGGTTTTGTAAAAGAAGGAGATAAGAATAAGAATGGACAACGACGCTCAGCAAACTAACACAGAAACAGAAAACCAAACACTGCATGTTCTCACTCATAAGTGGAAGCTGAACAATGAGAACACATGGACACACGGAGGGAAACATCACACACTGGGGCCTGTTAGGGTGTGGGGGGCCAAGGGGAGGGAGAGCATAAGGACAAATACCTAATGCATGCGGGACTTAAAATCTAGATGGCGGGTTGATGGGTGCAGCAAACCACCATGGCACATGTATACCTAGGTAACAAATCTGCATGTTCTGCACATGTATCCCAGAACTTAAAGTAAAAAACAAAAACAAACAAACAAAAATACTGGAGAATGATAAAATGTAATAAATAAATAAATACAGCCAGATTGTATTATCAATGGAATCAACAATAATCTGAGGAGTATGATAGATTCAACCTAATGCAATGTGAGGTTAAAAAATACATAAATTAATCATAATACATGGGGAGGTATATTATGAAAACTAACAGGATCAGAGGCTGCAAAGAAAGGACCTACAGTATTTCATAGGAAATGTGATATAGAGGATGATGGAGAATGAAGGGCAAAAATAACCTCAACGATTATACCTATAAAAAGAATAACTTCCAAGTTATTCTTTTATTCACTACATGTTGTTATATACATTAGAAAGAACTACATGGATGTCTACATTTTTCTAAGGAAATCTGAAACACTAGGTTTGTGAACTGTGAACTGTGTGGGCAGAGGTACAAATACAGTAACGTAGGGGAGTAGATATCAGGACCATCAGCTTTTTCTCTAGAGATGCTAAGGCAAGACTGCAGCCTTGAGGAAGAGGAGGAAAAGCAGAGAAAGCTATCCAGGGCAGGGGTATCTAGGGACCCAGTCACCAGATAACACAGGGAAAGATAAAGAAGGGCTTACCATGGGAGCCAGGTAATGGTGTTGCGGTTTCTCTACATTCATAGACCCAAAGACAGGCAGGAAATGGGGTATTTTTTTTCTTTTCCACATTTCTTTCTAGGTGATAAAAATTCTATTGAAGGTTGTATATTATTTTTTGTTTAAATATTTATTATGAGAGTAATATTTGCTTATTATGCAACATTTTAAAAGCAAAGAAATGCAGAGAGAAGAAAAAAACTGTTCATAATCCAGTGAACTACCATTATCATTTCAATATGTTTTTTTTTTTCTGGTCTTTTCTGGTATAAACCTACTTTAAAAAGTTATAAAATATGAATGCATGCTATTTTTTTCTGATTTAACGTGATAATTTCAGCATTTTGTCAAGTAACAATTCACTTTTCACAAACATCTATTTTAATATCTAAATAACATTACATTGAAGTAGATAAACAAAATTTACATAACTCTTCTCATTTTATTGTCTTAGGATATTTTTTCCCCTCGTAATATAAATTAATGACTATTCTCTGTACTTAGAGATTTATTTGTGCTATATTTCATAATATTTCCTTAGGAGAGATTTCCAGAAGTCAAATTGTTAAGAACAAAGATGATAAACATTTTAAGGATATTGACATATGTAGTAAAGTTACTTCTAAGAAAGGCTGGGCCAGTGTATACTATCACTAGCAAAGGATGTAGGTGCCTGAGGACATATTTGAGCAGTTGCTATAATAGGTCAGAAATTCCCAAACTCTTTTGTTTATAAAAATCATATGAGCAGCTTGATGAACTCCAGGTTTCAGATACAATTCATGTACAACCTGATTCAGTAGATTCATGTTTGCAGCTTTAGCAAGTAACCCAATGTGACTAACATAAGAATTACAAAGAATTCATGTTAAAGATACCATTTTGAGATATTGCTGGGGAGCCTTTTATGTAGGATTTGTTTCTATAGCTAATGAGATGTTATGAATCCAGAAATCCCCTGTTTTCAACAGAACATGTAAACTTTAAGATATTGATCACGCTACCTTGTGTTTTACCCTGAACCTGCACAGTTCCTTTTTCCTGGATGAGCCCAAATCAGGTATCTCTTAATTAAATGTTGACTTCATGAACATAACGTAGAATTTTTAAAGTATTGTTACATTACTAGCTAAGCAAAAATGCTAGTGAAAGTTTGTCAAGCGCCAACATTTTTGGTAGGGGAAAAAAAAATATCGGCCGGGCGCGGTGGCTCAAGCCTGTAATCCCAGCACTTTGGGAGGCCTAGACAGGTGGATCATGAGGTCAGGAGATCGAGACCATCCTGACTAACACGGTGAAACCCCGCCTCTACTAAAAAAATACAAAAAAACTAGCCGGGCGAGGTGGCGGGCGCTTGCAGTCCCAGCTACTCAGGAGGCTGAGGCAGGAGAATGGCATAAACCCGGGAGGCGGAGCTTGCAGTGAGCTGAGTTCCGGCCACTGCACTCCAGCCTGGGCAACAGAGCGAGATTCTGTCTCAAAAAAAAAAAAAAAAAAAAACCCAAAAAAAAAAAAAAAAAAAAAGAAAAAAGAAAAAAAAAATCCATAGAAGAAAAAGAAATGACACTTGAAGCATCTGGGACTTCAACATGTTCTGCATCTTGGAGTCACTTCTCTCCAGATATGCCTGCCCGTCTCCTCTCCTGGCCCTATTGAATACCAGTACACATGGATTCTAGGAGTGACTGGGGTATCTGTGTCTAGTGACCTATGTGAGTCTTCCTCCTGTACAGTAGAACGGTTTATTTTCTTCCATTTTCTTAGCAAAGTTGCCCATTTAGGGTCCTTACCAGTGGCTAGTGGTTGGGAGCTGTCTATGGTCCTGTCTGGATTGAAGCTGGCATACAGAGAATAAGAAGCAGGATTAGAAAATGGAGAAGCAGCTCTAAAGTCCTTTGTTCTGGATTTTTGTTATATCCATCTGTTTTCTTGTCTTTCCATTCAGCTTAGAGCTATTCTATGTGGTACCCTAATATCAATGAATAATTTATTTTTAATGTATAAGCTTATTAAGTTGGATTTTTATGACTTGCGGGGGGATACTTTTAATTCACTCATCAACACAGTCACACTTGCTTCGACAGACTGTTGGCCACACCACTGGGCTTTGTGGAAAATGAGAGTGTAGAGGGTGTTTTGGGTGAAAGCGGGTGTTTGCTGTCGTTAGTAAGCCCTGTGACAGAGTGGAAAGTGCTAAGTTTTTTGAGTCATACAGGTAGAGATTAAATCCTAATTCTCCTACCTTGTAGTTGTGTGGACTTCAGTGAGTTGTTAACTTCTCTTAGCCTCCATTTCCTTTCTAGATAAAATTGGCATATTTCATCTTACATGACTTTACAGTTTTAGTGAGATTTTACATGCAAGTGCCTACCGATGGAGCCCTTGGTATAGCAGGTGCTTCATATAACCCACTCTGGGTTGTAGCTCTAGCATCTTTCTTCAAATGATGACTTTGAAGTCTGTATTTCTTCTGCTTCTATACATTTTGCCTTGCCTAGCACCTCTGAAACCAAGCGTTCTTTATTTCTTCCTTTCATAACCAAAACTAGATTTATTGAAGTGAAGGCAGGAATAATCAAGTTTTTAAATTGGCTTTGGAAAATTTTTTTCTAATAATCATTTTCCTAGGGGGTGATTCTCTCAGAAAAGTCAAGTTCACTTATGGATGAAAATGATTATGAGTAATCCCACGAGAAAAAAAAAACTCTTGTTTTCTACCACATTTTAATTCTACACACTTTTCTGTGCATTATCTCATCCAAGCTTCATAACATCCCTGCAAGATAGTTAATGAGAATATTATCATACTAATAAATAGAAGTCAAAACTGAGACTCTTCCACTCATTAATTTTCTCAGAATCAATATTGCTTTCTTGGGCCAGGCACTATCTTAAGTACTGGGAATCAATGAAAAGAATACTAACTTGTGGTCTGAGCCTTCAAAAACCAGGGTGGAGGAGAGAAAAACAAATAGAAAGTATAACTTGGAGTTATGGAGGAGTCAGGGGCACACCTGGGGTTCACATCACCAAGGGCTCACACTGCAGAAGAGCAGGAAAGCCAGATTTGAAATAAATTACTTTGCTTCAGGATCAGAACTAAAACTAAGGATGAAAAGTGATGGCTCTTTCTGATATTTAACATTTGTTGTGCCATGGGAGATAGATTTGATATTGTGTGTTCTGGTTAATCTAATATTCCACATAATTGTGAATTCTGCATACTATATGATAATTAAAGTTTTTAAAAAATCAAATAGAAAAAAAAATGTAACAAACCACTTTTGGTTCTGGCCTTTAGAGATGTTTTTCCAAAATCAATTTGCATCTAATATACACCAGAAAGTCAGTACGGTGTAGTGTGGTAATTAAAAGTAAGGGCTGTGAGATCACGCTGCCTGTACTAAAATCCTGGCTCTGTCCCATGCTGGGAAAAACTACTTAACAACTCTGTGCCTTGGTTTTCTCATTTTAAATGGAGATAGTGATGATATCTACTTCATAGAATTTTTGTCAGCCTAAAGGAGGTAATTAATTCACAGCCTTTGGCATAGTGCCTGGAACATGGAAGACAATCAATAATGTGTTAGTGCTGGAAAAAGTGGTGGTTCATGATGGATAAAAGGGTTCCTAGGGCCCAGCCCAAAGTGGTCTTAGGGTTCTGACTGTGCTTCCCTGGAACCTTCCCTAATCCTGTTATTCCAAGGGTTAGGAAGAGTCTCAATGCCTGGGTTACTGCTCTGTCAGTACAGGCAGAAACAGTAAGATGACAAGGGTGTAGCAATTCCTCCCATTCTCACCATCTTCCTTATGAAATAGGGCTCTCTGGCTGTAAGACTGAGCAGTTAGCCTACCTAATCCTGCAAGTGGGAGCTTCACAGCCTAGCACAGTGGCCCAGATGTGGTTCTAGAGGGTTTCATTACATCCTTATCTTCTTAGGAATAGATAACCAAGCAGCCCATCAAAAAAGTTTTGGAAAACCTTAGTCATTTTAACGAGTAACTTAAGAGTCAATTCATTCACATTAATAGCTCATAGTTATTAATTAGTAAGACCGATTAGCAGGCAAATTTAATGACCCAAGATGGAAGAAGTAAAAATTCAGCTTTTTGAGTTAGGTATTTTTTAAATGACTCATGTCTATTACACACAGAAAAAGAGCCTTAACCTCTGGAAAAAATTAATTATGCATTACTAATCTCCTTTATCAATATCAATTTCCTAATTTAATGCTGTTTACATTATTGAACACTTCATGAAGGCTAGGAGTGCAAAGTCTACTCATAGAAAGCTTTCCCACCATGATGATTATCTCAGAGTACTCAAGACCACATAAATCTGCTTGAGCCTTAATTATCAAGCCAATGGCAATTAGAGATACTTCAGAATGTTATTTTTTGGGGTTCAATTTATTTATCTTTCATAGGGACAAAAATAAATGTTACTTTTTTTTTTAGATGGAGTCTCACTCTGTTGCCAGGCTGGAGTGCGGTGGTGCAATCTCAGGTAAAGTCACGTGCCCAAAAGCCACTTAGCTGGTTAGTGACTGTGCTGGGACTTGCCTACCACCAAAATTTCTGCTCCTTTTACACTATGGCTTAATTCCCTGTTGCATGTGTTGTGTTCTGGTGCCTAAGACATTGCGTAGAAAATGGCTGGCACTCAACAAACATCTGTCAAGTGGACAATGTACAGCACCCACACCAGCGTCATCCTCCCTTTGTTGTCACTAGCTCTCTCACTGGAACATCTGGTCAACCCTGCTCACCTGTCCACATTTGCTCTGTTTCTGCATCAGTCTTAAACAGATAAAGAAAAGGTCCTTAATCTCAGCCCTATCAACTGATAAGGGTTGGATATTTCTTCTCACAAAAACGAAGATTCCCCTATCACAGAAAAGGATTCTAGAAACCTGTAAAACCCCAGGATTGTAGTGTTTCAAATTCATTTCCCTGTGGGACACTCAAAACAAAACTCATGCTTCCTCTCTGGTTTTCCTTTCCAAAGAGGCACACCGTGTGCTCTGACGTGCTCTTACACATGACAACCACAAAAATAATTGACATCAACTGGGCCTGAGTTTGCATTCTGGTTCTCCACTTGGGGCTTATTAGTGTGAGCAAAGACATCAAATTTTTGGCATGTTTTTCCCATCTGTAAATTTTCTGATTGTGTCTAGCATATAGGGCTAAATTTTTTTTTTTTTTTTTTTGGGACAGAGTCTCGCTCTGCTGCCTGGAGTGCGGTGGTGCGATTTCAGCTCACTGCAGCCTCCGCCTCCCGGGTTCAAGTGATTCTCCTGCCTCAGCCTCCTGAGTAGCTGAGACTACAGGTGTGTGCCACCATGCCCAGCTAAATTCTGTGTTTTTAGTAGAGATGGGGTTTCACCATGTTGGCCAGGATGGTCTCAATCTCTTGAACTGTGATTCACCAGCCTCGGTCTCCCAAAGTGCTGAAATTACAGGCGTGAGCCACTATACCTGGCCTATATTATTATTTTTTTTTTCTAATTTAACTGTTTACATTAAATCTATTTGTAACTATAATGCTCTAGTTTTTAAATTTTGTTTCTGTTGGCAGATATACAGCATTTTCTTTGCTGGAAAACATACCATGGCACTTCGATTTTCAATCAAAATAATCTCCCTTTTCTTGAAAAACAAGTAAAAATATCAGTTTTCCTTGATATTCATGGCTTTATCAGTTGTATAAGCTTGTATGTTTTTCCTTCCTGATAAAATATTTATGATGGAGAAAGATACCCTTATCTATGAAATTATATATTATAATTCAGCAAATACTTTATCTTCTGGAACATGAGTTTAATTGGCATATTTAGGCTTGGGCAGTTCTTGCTAGATTAATTCAGATTAAGATCTCCAAGGTTTTGCTTTTATGCCAACTCTTGAAGGAAAAAAAATATCTGTTCTAACTTCTCCCAAAGTGTTTTGATTTTCTGCAAGCTGTATAACAATGGTTTTATTCAAATTGATGCAAATTTGAAAAGCCCTTGACATTTTCCCTTAACCAGGCATTAAAAAAAAATTGCAAGCAGCAGGTGCTGGGTTTTATGCAACCAGCCATCAAATGAGCTTCCTATTTTATTTTTCTTAAGTTTCCAGCAAACTCTGAACTCACTTTACAGTTTAGGGAAATAGGCCATTGATTCAGCCACACATAAAACCAACTGAGTTTTTGCCCTGAAGTAGTGTTTGGCAGATGTTTCTGTGGTGATTTGAGGAGCATCCTAAAGCAGATTGTCAAGGACACTCTGGAATAACAGCTGCTATAAATCAAATTCTTCCCTCTTCTTCCCTCTCCTGCTCAACTTCATCTATTAACTGTAAAATAATGACAACTGAAACTCTTCAACGAGTACCATGAGTACTACAAGGACTTGCATTTACTGCAAAGCCTGTAAAACTCCAATCTAGTGTTTAATAAGGTGGGAGGAGGAGAGGGAGGAGAATTCCCACGAAGTTAGAAGTTTATGGAATTCATTACTGGAAAGTTTCACTGTGTGAAGTTTATAGACTTGTGATTTGATGCCTGCTAACTTTAAGCTCCTGGTGCTTCTTGTTATTGTATTTGGTTTTTGGTTTTGTGATATGGTTGGAATGTTTATCCCCTCTAAAACTCATGTTGAAGTTTAATTTCCATGGTAATAGTATTAAGAAGTGAGATTTTAAGAGGTAATCAGCTCATCAGGGCTCTACTCTCCTGGGTGGGATTGGCAACTTTATAAAAGGGCTAGTTTTGTCCACCCTCGCCCTCCTACCTTCTAACATGTGATGATGCACCAACGAGGCCCTTGACAGATGCTGGCACCTTGTTCTTAGACTTCCCAGCCTCCAGAACTGTGAGTCAATGAATGTATGTTCGCCATAAATAATGCAGTACCAGGTATTTTGCTATAGTAGCACAAAATGAACTAAGATATTTTATTTTTAGTGTTTTGGGTGGTACTATTGATTTCTTTTTCCTTTGTGATCTTTTAATTCAATATTTTGATTTACTTTCTGCCTTTCCTTATAATTAAAGGCCAAAAAAAAAAAAACAAAAAACAAAAGACTCCTTCTCACCTTTCTATGCAATTCCCTCAAAAACTTTCAACACTGTCTTCTTTTGTCCTGGTCTTTGAGGATTGGGAGAACGCCAACAATCTAGTTTCAGGAGATGGTATTTGCTTTGGTTTAATGTTTTGTGCCAAGTCATTATTTTTTTCAGGTTCAGAAATGACTCTGTCATCTTGCAGGCCTTTGATTCATTCCAAAAATTAACCTCATAGTGTCCTGGCCATATTTTCATCCCCCCACTATTTTTGGTTCCCATTGAACTCTATGCAGCTTTGCCACCTTGATTATCTGGTGCCATAATTACCTGGGAGGCAGTCATGGGCAGTGGGTGAGGTTTAGGATTTTCTATCAAGCAGTCCCTAACTCTGACTTTCTGAACACCGTGACTTCACACATGGATAGCAAAGGTAATCACAATGCCAGCTTCATGGGAATATTGTGAGAACTAATAAAAATTCACCACAAAACACCATACATAGCATGTACTCATGGAATGGTACATGCTATGTATGGTTCTTACCTTTACATTTAGCTGAGTTCTTGATTATCTTTTCAGGTAACCAAAAGCTCCTCCAGAATAGAGGTAGCATCTTAACTCTTCTACCTTTCCCGCCCAGAAGAGTACCTTTCACATAACTCAAACTCAACAAAGAGATGTTGAATAATCACATGACTGAACCAAATTCTGGTCTCACCTACTTTCCTTAATGACTGCCTGGCTCAGGAACACAATTTGTGTTTAATTTACCCAAATGTAATTTCCCTTATCAGGTGTTTTACACATCGTTTAAGATTCATCTCCTCCAGACCAATTGTCTTAACTATTCTTACCTCTGAACTTTACAGTCCTTTGTCTATTGTCCATGCTATTTTAGACCTCTTTCTCTATGAGGAATAGATGTAATATTTCCCAAATCAGAAGCCTTTGGTAGATTCCTGGTATCCTCAGGATGGAGTTGTTAACCCTCACTGTGGGATGCAAAGTCTCTATTCTCTGGCCACTGTCCATCTCTCCAGCCACCTGCCATGACACTGTCATGCTTTTTCAAGACTCTTCTATTTAAAAACTTCAAATTACTTTTTTTCTCCCTCTCTGTAATACTGACACAGAATTTTAATTGTTGGATTACTTCTCACTAATCATTCTGCCATAATGGTAAAACCTCTTTTTTTTTTTAATCCTGCTTACAAACCCAGTTCCTGACACATAGTTAAATATTTTTAAATGGTGATTGCAATCCCAGCACTTTGGGAGGCCAAGACAGGTGGATCACGAGGTCAGGAGTTTGAGACCATCCTGGTTAACACAATGAAACCCCGTCTCTACTAAAAAATAAAAAAGATTAGCCAAGTGTGGTGGCGGGCGTCTGTAGTCTCAGCTACTCGGGAGGCTGAAGCAGGAGAATGGCGTGAACCCAGGAGGCGGAGCTTGCAGTGAGCCGAGATCGTGTCACTGCACTCCAGCCTGGGCCACAGACCCAGACTCCGTCTAAAAAAAAAAAAAAAAAAAAAGTTGATTGAATAAATAGTTCTCATATATTTAGAATACCATTCCCTGTACATGGAATGCAATTTTACCCTTTGCCACCTTAAAATAAACGTTCATGGTTAAAATCCTATTTAGTCTCCATCTTCATTATCAGGCTTTCCTGACAACACCCAGAGGAAATGATTCATGCTCTCACCTTGTACATTCCTTTTTAAATTGCATGTTTTGCTCAGAATTGCTTGTTTACATGTGCATCTCTCTTCTACTAGGATGTGAGTTTGTGGTGTGCAAGGACAGTATCAACACACTTTCTGGTACTCAAAACTACAACAGACTTGGCATATCAGAGATGCTCAGCCAGTGTGTTGATTCATTACTCTGATTTCCAAATAGTGGCAGGTTTCCCATTCATCTAGCAAATCAATCTTCAGCTATTCCAGAGCACTGTAAAGGGTAATCCCATCATCTTTAAGCTATTATTGAGCAATTCATGAAAATGTGCTGATTAATAAGCCACCAAACTGGAAGAGATTGATATTGCTAAAACCCTTGTTAGGGAGAGGATTTTACAGCCTGGTGGCCAAAAAGACATGTGCCTGGAATATCTGAGAGAGACAGAGAGTCTTTTAAAGTGTGAATGATGGAATGACAAACATTAGGAATGTGCTTAAGTTTCTTTGAAAGATATAAATTCAGGTAGGAATTGGCACTGAGCAGAACCCATACCACCTTAAGATTCTAGAAGCATGATCCAGGGCTGCAATATTACTCCATGAGGTAAGCACGCATGGAAAATATCCTGGGACTGGAGAGTAGGGAGCATTCTAAGGTAGTGTTGTGTAGTGGAAAGAGCACTAACAAGCTGTGTGATCTTGGGCAAGTCTGTTGACCTTCCTTGGCTCCATTTCCTTTATTTGTAACATGAGGGCATTAGAACAATTAGCAGTTTCCAAATATTTAAGTAGATACAAGTCACATATAAACACCAATGTATGACATAGTTAAAACTGGTGTTGCTCTGATTGATGCTGGGATGGATCCTGGAAACCACTTTTCAGTCCCTTTCAGAAATGGCCTCTAGGATACCCCTAAGGGACTTTAAGACACCTAGGAACACAGTTTGCAAACCAGTGGTCTAGATTAAGTCAAGTTCACATGTACATCTGGCATGCTCAAATTTTGTGATTCTGTAATTCAATGCCACCTCTCTGTAACAATAAGTATAACATTAACAATAACTACACACATTCACATACACACACAGGCATACATATGTGTGCACACACACACAAATATTTTTGTGTTTACACACATTTATACAATTACACACAATTGTATAATCACAATTATGCAATTATCATTTACACAATTATTTATATCTATTATTTCAGTTTCACTTCTGAACTTGGAGGAAGGTACGGCAGAAATTGATAGTCTCATTTTACAAAAGAAGATGCAGCAACAGATTGCTGTTGTGCACTTGGTGATTGTGGGTCTTGGTAAGGCTTCTGATAGGCATTAAGTGGATGGCAGTCTTTTAAGAGTTGCATGATATTGAACACTTTGGGTGTGCCAAGACTATATTCAGCAATGGTCACACAGGGAAAGTAAAAGAGTCCCTAATGTTTAGGTAGTTATGGTCTAATGGGTGATATATGCACAGAGTTGAATTTTTAATATAACATATTATGAGATAAAATTCACCTCAAGGTCCACAAATAAAAAGAAGGGCACTTAGTATAGTGTAGGTTTAAGTAATCACTTTCTGGGGGAGATGTTGGCTGACCTGAGTCTGATAGAATTAAGAAGAACATTTCAAGCAGAGGGAACATCATGAGCAAAGACACCATGTCTTAAACAGCATGGCATCCTCAGAATATAAGGTAGGAGATGAAGAAAGGCAGGATGGGGACTGGAGTGGTAGATGGGGACCAGATGTCAGGGACCAGGATGCCATGCTATGACTTTGCACATTAAACCAAGTGAAAAATTTTAATTAGAAAGTTAAAAGTTTGGATTTTTATTTTAGAAAGATCAGCTTGGCTTTAAGGGATTGCAGAAGGGATTGGAATTGGAAAAGTTTGGAAGTGAGGAGAGAAAATTAGGTTGTGGTGGTAACAATCCAGGAATGAGATGATAAGGAAGTAGTACAGAACAATAATTGTTACTTAAAACAAAATAGGTGAAACAAAACTAAAACCCCCTAACTAGGGACTCAAAGAAATGGAAACAGTGTTAGACACTTTTGCTTCTTTCCTAATTGTTTAATGCCACCTTGTATGTGATCTCCTGCCTATCTCTCTAGCATCTCTCACCTGAACTTTCTACCTCATCACCACATGCCAAAAATACAGCACAAAATTATTTTAACATAGAGGTGACTATTTGAATGATCTGGGGATGAAAGTATCTTAAGAACTGTAGAGAAAATCACAAAGGAGACTTGAGAAGGATTTGAATGCCTACATATTTTAAATGTCAAAGATACCATGTGCAAAATTAAAATAAAATAACTTCATAGAGTATTTGACATTAAAGAACAAGAAGAAAATATCATTAGTGTTCAGTTTATACAAATCAATGGAAAAAGCACTTAAGAATATCAATGGCTGAAGGACTTGAACAGAACATTATAGAATAAATTTTTTACAAAAGCCAATAATATAGGGACAATATTCAACCTTACCAACGTAGCGGAAATGAAAACAGAAGGAATGATGAAACAATTTTTCTATGGCAAATTCTCATAGCTATTTTACAACTCTACTGCTTCATCCTGTTGCTGGTGGAGAGGAACCTACCACACCTCCACATGGGCTCGGTGTGGGCCTGGGAGTATTTATTCAACCATTCTGAAAAGTAGTTCAATTTTCTATTCATATCTCTATATAGGTCTGTTTCTATCTAAATATCTCTATGTCTACATATCTGAGTATGTTTTCAAAAAGTTTTATCTTTTGGGACTTTTAATTTCTTTACTAGGGATTTATTCTTAGGAGATACTAAAGATGCAGTAAATATTTATTCACAACAATGTGCATTACAACAGTGTATACAGTGGCCAAAATCTGAAGCAGTCAAAATATCTACCAAGAGAAGGTTGCATAAGTAGTTTTGTTAAGAAAACTATTTCAGTATAAGGACAAAGAAGGAAAGGATACATAATTGCATAATATGTAATGTTGCTTAAAGTGACTTAGAAAACGTATTTTGCAAAGCTTATTAAACCTAGCTGACATTTCTGATTTGATATCACAAAGTTTTGCTATTGTCAATGTATTGTGTGAGAAAGTGACTTTTGAAAAGTAAAAATGACTTTATTTCTTTGAAAAAGACAAGTCATTTTCCAGTGACATATGTTCAAGTTCAATGACACTTGAACAGGTGGCTAAATTTGTCCTGAGGATAGATCTGTGAAATATGTGACTCTTGGCAGAAAAGTGATTGTGGAAAACCCCAAGAATCTTGATTTACAAAGTTGGGGTCTATGGATTACGCATGTTAAATAAACTGAAACAAAAACATGGAAACATTAACAGTGGAGACATATGTGTTGGGTGAGAGAAAATGTTTTTTTTTTTAATTTTTTGATGTTAAATTTTCTTTGAGGATGCACTGCCTTGAAAATAGGAAAGAAATACAGTGTTGAACTTATAAAAATTAAAGTCACACTCTACTGATTTTTTCATACCTTCAAAGCTTCTCAAAAGAGACAAGGGAAACACAGGTCCACATAATTTTGTTCACAACCTCGGTGGGTTTTACTATCTTGACTGCATCATCAGAAAGCCTGGAATAGATCTCATTTTCAAATTAAAAGAGCTAGACATGTTATTTTTCCTTCTATTAAAAATTTTCCATTTCCTGCTGCTACTTCTCCCACTGCCTCTCCAATTGTAAACAACCTCCTATCCCAACCCCTCAATAGGTGACCAATGACCTCAAGAATCCCCTACTTCTGGCAACAGATTCTATCCTCCAGCTCTCTAAGCAGGGCTGGTCTCACTGCACAGCTCTTCAATTGAACCAGCTCCCAGAGCCTGGTATCTCTGTCTGCAGATCCTGATTATGCAGCACTTCATGAATAACCTGCCCCACAATGTCCTCCCTGCAGTAGTCCAACCTGGCCTGTGATATTGCTTGATCCTTCCTCACAGCAAATCTGTAAAAGTTTCAAATTTGCAAGCAATAATCCACCAGCTAGGGTGAACTGAGGACATGTCTGACTCCAGGGTGGCTATAAAAACAACAAAAACCACTCTCCCCATACAAATCAGAGGATCCCTCCCTTGGAAAAGAAAAATAACCCAAAGAAAAAATCATCCATGAATTTATATTTACTCAAAGCCTACTATGTGCCAGTAACTAATTACTAGAATAGCACTGAATAGAAATGATCACATTTAATTCTCACAACAGAGCAGATACAATTAGGCCTCTGCTTTATTGGTTAACATACTGAGGTACAGAAAGTTTAAATAGCTTAGCCAAGGCCATAGAACCAGGACTTGCAGCCAGGGACCTGGCCACAAAGGCACGTTTACTCCTTGTAGTGAAATTCTACAGGCAGACAGCAAGGCCCTGAGTTAATGAAACCCAGAACATTGAGCTTGATTTTTTTTAAAAACGACATATGCACATGTATGTTTATTGCAGCACTGTTTACAGTAGCAAGGACTTGGAACCAACCCAAATGCCCATCAATGAGAGGCTGAATAAAGAAAACGTGGCACATATACACCACGGAATACTATGCAAGCATAAAAAAGAAGGAGTTCATGTCCTTTGCAGGGACATGGATGAAGTTAGAAACCATCATTCTCAGCAAACTAACATAGGAACAGAAAACCAAACACTGCATGTTCTCACTCATAAGTGGGAGTTGAACAATGAGAACACATGGACACAGGGAGGGGAATATCACACACCAGGCCCTGTCAGGGCTGGGAGGCAAGAGGAGGGAGAGCATTAGGACAAATACGTAATGCATCAGGGGCTTAAAACCTAGATAGGTTGATAGGTGCAATAGACAACCATGGCACATGTATACCTTTGTAACAAACCTGCACATTCTGCACATGTATCCCAGCACTTAGAATAAAATAAATTTTATAAAAAGGACAAACAGCTGTTTAGAAAGTACAGCCACTGGTCCTCGGCCGCAGAGGTAAAAAGAGGTGTGAGAATAGAGAAAGGGTCAGGAACACACACATGGGGACTGTTAGGCTGATGGACCACTCAGCCAGACATCATGAGACTGATCTTCTGGCTCTGAAGAGTTCAAGTGAGCTTAGGTGAGACATTTCTCCTGGGTCCCAGTAGCTGTCCTAATGTCAAGTTCAAATGGTACAGGTGTGCTCCTTTATTCTTCTGGCTGTTGAGTGGGGCTCCCCCTGTAACTAAAGAACCTGTAGACTATTCTGTTTTCCAAATATAACCAAATTCTGACTCATGTTCACCACCTCACTGCTTTCACTCTGATCCAAACCATAGCCCTCTGCCTAGATTGTCACAATGGTTCTTAACTGGCCCCTCTTAGACATATCCCCTTACTTCTCTAGAGCCCCTTCTCACCAGAAATCAGTGTTATTTTTAACAAAGTCTGTCATATGATGGAATTCCTCCACTTCCATTAGAATAAAAGAAGAAAGTCTTCAATAACTTAGAAGACCTTATTTCAGAGGCCGGCAAGCGTTTTTCTGTAAAGGATCAAAGAGTACATATTTTAGGCCTTGTGAGCCATTATGGTCTATCACAGCTACTCAGTTGCACAACTGAGGTGTGAAATTGGCCATAGACAATATACAAACAAATGAATATAGGTGTTTTCCAATACAACTTTATTTATAAGAGCAGAATCTAGCCTGCTTTCTTATTCTTGCTCCTGACTTTATTTCTTGCAACTCTTTTCCTTGCTCACTGCACCTCAACCACACCAGCTTTCTTCTTGTGCCCCCGAACATGTCATGTGATCTCCTGCCTCCTGGCCTTCTGTCACCCTGGAACACTCCAGATGGCCAGGTATCTCCACGACTCACTCTCTCAACTCCTCCAACCTCAGATAAAGATTACCTTCTCCGGGAAGCCTAAACCAGCCATCTTTTGTCTCACCACCCCAATTCCTCTTTCCTTGCTCTAGTTTTTTTTCTTTTTCCACATTTATCACCTTTAAACAAAATATAATTGTTTATTGTATCTATCATACATTACCTTTCTCCCCTACTAGAGTGTTGTCTCCAGGTGGGCAGGTAGTTGATAGTTTTATTCACTCACATAATCCAACTACCTAGAAGAGTATCTGGGGGCATAATACATACTCAGTAAACATTTGTGGAATTCAAAGATTAAAACAAATTTAAAGCCACAGAAGTTACAAAAACATACAGAATATCTTGCTGATATCACCTAATCTCTCCCGTGACTCAAAGGAACAGAACACTAGAAATGCATGTAGATTGCATAAGGCCAAGGATTCATCCATCAAAGAGAACAACATGACATTTTTCCTCTTCTCTCTATGTTTACCACACAAAAACTAAGTAAGGATTGTTCGATTACTCAAAGAAACTACCAGTAGAAATTAAGGATATGTTTGAGTTTTTGCAAAAATGTACTAATTGACCTCCCCCGGTCCCTTAATCCATGCCCTTTGCAACGTTACTTAGCTGCTCCCATCAAGTAGTGAAACTTGTTCTCCAGCTCTTGAACCTGGGCTGGGCTTGTGACTTGTCTTGGCCAGTAGAATCTAATGGAATGCCGTTGTGTCAATTCTCACTTGAAACCCTTGCAGACGCCATGTGAATTACTTCAAGCTAGTCTGCTGGAGAATGAGACACACACAACAGAGCTGAACTAGTCCCGTAGTTCCAGTAAGGCATGTGGAAAGTCTCAGACAAGATCAGCCAAACCTTTTAGTCCACCGATAGCTGATCATAGACGCATGAATAAGCTTAACTAACATCAGAAGAAGGGCCTAGCTACATTTATTCAATATGGCCCACCTGAAGAATTGTGACTTAAATATTTATTTATTTAACCAAAGGTTGGAGTACCTGTCGATAGCCAACTGATAACAGGTATGTAGGCAAGAAAGAGATATTGGCCTTTCACTCATTAGTTGGTTGGATATAAGCAGAACTGAAGAAATCCAGCAGCCAAGTCAGGTTTTGCTGGTGGAAAAGAGCACATGAGCACATTCTGGGGAAAGTCTGGCACACATTCCAGCAGCTCAGGGATGAGATGTGGAAACTGGATGAGGAAACTGTGTTCTGTGGCCAATGAAAACACCAGCCCAGGAGGAGCAGAATGTCTGTCAGATGAAAATGAGAGATGAAGATTCTAGCAGTGAGGATTCCCTAGATTATCTGGGAAGTAATCAATAGATAACACAAAAAGCCCAGGCTGCTGGCACCAGTGTTCATGAAAGAAGATCCTAGAGGAGATAAGAGTAAAGGGGGTGGGTGTGGTGGCTGGCGTCTGTAATTCCAGTGTTTTGGGAGACTTAAGTAAGATAATTTCTTGAGCCCAGGAGTTTGATATCAGCCTGAGCAACATAGTGAAACCCCATCGCTACAAAAAAAAATTAAAGAATTAGCCAAGTGTGACAGTGCATGTCCGTAGTCCTAGCTACTCAGGAAACTGAGATGACAGGATTAATTAAGTCCGGGGGTCTGAGGCTACAGTGAGCTATGATCATGCTGCTGCACTCCAGCCTGGAGGACAGAGGAAGATCCTGTCTCTAAATAATAATAATAATAATAGTGAATTTGATGGAGAGCCCACGTGAAAGGATCAGTGGTGCATAGTGGAGGGGACATCGGTGTTTGAATCAGAGGTAAGGAAGGGAAGATGTATAGAAAGGCAGGTGATTATGTGCTTAGGTGTGGAGGGGCAAAGAGGATGAGGATGTTTAATGGCTTTCATTATTTTAACAAACTGGGAAGAAGAGCATTTTACATGGGAGTACCGATTATTAACTGAGTCAAGACTGAAAAAAAAGTAGTGGTGATGCTTCAGAAGAGTTTCTGGGAGTACAAGTTGACCATAAGCAGTAAAATGATTGACAGGCGAGACTGAGGACCTTGTCCATTTTTTCCTTTTTACTATCATGCTCTCTGCTGTGCTTAGCGTTTTCTTTCACTTGCCCAAGTTTAAGAAGAAGAAACACTATCGTGAAAATGTAGACTCCAGGTGCTGCCAGGTAGGTGTGGCAGAAAACAGGAATGTGATCTAGTTGAGGTTGTTAAAAAAATAATAATAAAAAATAAAAAAAGCAGGCCAGGCTCGTTGGCTCAAGCCTGTAATCCCAGCACTTTGGGAAGCCAGGGCAGGCAGATCACAAGGTCAGGAGATCGAGACCATCCTGGTTAACACGGTGAAACCTCGTATCTACTAAAAATACAAAAAAATTAAAAATTCAAAAAAATGAGGGAGTGGTGGCAGGTACCTGTAATCCCAGCTACTTGGGAAGCTGAGGCAGGAGAATCTCTTGAATCTGGGAGGAAAATGATGCAGTGAGCCAAGATCACGCCACTGCACTCCAGCCTGGGCTACAGAGTGAGATTCCATCTCAAAATAAAAAAATAAAATAAAATAAAAAAGCAATTTAGGTAATCAAAAATGAGCACCAGCTGGTGAGGGGATTGCTTGAGATGAGCAGGGCACGATGAACTGATCAAGGTGGGAGCCACTGAAAGGAAGTTGGAGCTAAGCTTCAATTCAGTTGGGAAAGTCAAGATACTTAAATTGTAGTGTTTCGATGGAAATCTCATAGAATGACAGGTGGACAAGAGAATGGAAGGGAAGTTATAATGTGCTATTCTTACGACCCTGATAAAACCCTCAACTCTTGGGTTGCAGGTGATACAATCTAACAGCACTGAGCCCATGGAAAATTTTCTATAGATACATGTCAAATGGCTGCAGGGACCTCCTTTTCCTGTGTTTGGCTTCTCAGTGGCAACAGAGTATAATGAAATAGGTGTTTGGTAAGTTCTGTGGAGCGGAGGAAGAAGGGCTGTGAGAGTCTGGGTGCCTCAAAAGCTAACCTCAGGATAACCACAACAAAAAAAGGCACAGACACCTTTGGGCAAGAGTTTGCTATTTCTGGATAAACACTGGACAAGCATAAAATTTTCTTCTCTGCCTTTCTCAGCCCTCCAACTGCCTCAGGAAAGAAGCTGCTTAATGTAATATGCTTTTCCAGACAGGAGAGCCTAGGGTGAAGTGAGGGTTTGAGAAAGCAGCATCCCTCCCCAGTACAAATAAACACCACAAAGCACTCTGTGTAGTGTGGAAGCAGAACAGGGGTCTGTTTCATGCCGTTTTAAATGCCCAGGCACAAATGATCTAAGCTACCCTCATTTCTGAGATAAGAAAATTGAGAGTCCTAGTTCTATAATCAGATAGGTTGTGAGTCTCAGCTCTGACACTTCACGGCTAGAGACCTCGGGCAAGTCACTTTCTTTTCCTAACGTCAGTTTTTCTCATCCACAAACTGAAAATAATGCTATTAAACTCAGATGTATGTGGAGGATTAAATGAGATAAAATACAACCCAGCACAGAGTTGGGACTCAACTATTTTTAGCTTTGTATATATGCATATATATTAATATCAACATATCATGACTACTATTGTCATTACATATCATTCCACAGGCTGCTAAATGTACAACAAGGATGGGGATATAGAAGCGAAACCGCTTGCATTCGGGGTGGCTATCCTCCCTCCGCGTTACTGAGAAGTTGGGGATCATTAACATGATTTTCAATGACTGCACAATGTCACATATTTTGTCGTGACAGCATAAAGGCAAAACAAGCTCAGTCTGATGTGAAAGTCTAAATTCATTTTTCCTCCCACATATAAAAACATCAGTTGCTACAGGGATTTGGTAATATGCTGAAAGTTTCTGATTATATATGACCAGCAGGCATATGTGATGCAGTTTCATCTTCCTATGCATATTGGTTTGGAGTGCCAGTTATTTCAATATTTGGTGCCTCATATGAGAACTGTTCCCAAGTCGTGAGATAAAGAAATAGATACACCATCAGCAGCACCAGTATTGAATGGATGGGATTCTATTCAAGTCCTGATGTACAAGCTGTTATGACAGCAAGGCTCCATTATGATCATGTTCTTTTGCAAAAGTAACTGTTCTGGCTTTTTTGTTTTTTTGTTTTGTTTTGTTTTTGGCTCTCTTTTTAAAGCTGATGTCACATTTTTTAAGAAGTTGTTTAATAGATCATGTCAGTTGAGCTTTTTGTCTGTTTTCATGGACTAGACAGCATCAGAAATACATTAAACCACAGCATAATCAATGCCCAGGGATTTATTTATTTATTGCCCGTTTTATATTGAGGGAACTGCAAAAGCACAGAGAAAGAGGAGATACCCTCATCAGAATTAGAAATATGTCAACCCATCTCAAATAAAGCTATCACTTTGGCTTTAGGGAAAGGCATTATTACTTGGCTGTGAGGGTTAATCTCAGTGGAGGTAAAATAGATTATAAATTGACACATGGTATCTCCCAGAAAAAAACATAAGAATTGGTCTAGCCTTTGTATCTAATAGCTTAACATCAGAGCCTCCATAAAATTAATGGAACGTGATTTGGTATCTCCTGGAAAGACCTGCATGACCTTGGTCAGGTCTCTTAAAGTTTGTGAGTTTTAATTTCCTTATTTATAAAATGGGGTTCATAATAACAATTTCAAAAGAACATAAAGGCTTTAAATGGCAGAACATTGTCTAGCAATGTGCCTGAAACCTGATGGATTTTTTTCTTAAATGTTAATTTCTTAACTAGAAGTGCAGAGAAATTCACCTCGCAGACTTCCTGCTTCTATATAGATACAGGGCCTAGAAGAACCAAGTAATTTTTTAGTGATACCCAGGACAATGTGATACACCACTACGTTTTCCCAGATGTAAGTAAGATGAAGTGTTTGTAGGGTTAATAGGTGAGAATAGATATCAGATGTGAATGTGCAATGAAGACTGTTAGACACCATGTACTAAATCTAATTTACTCTCGATTTTATTTACTTATTCCTCCAGTAAACACTCCTGAGCTCCTGCTGTGGGCCAGTTACCAGAACAGATGTTGAGGGAGCAAAATCTTGAGCATGATTCTTGCCCTCCTGGAATCAGGGTATAAAACATGAAATGATCGCAAAAACAGAAATAAAGTTTTAACTAGGCAAAGTGCAATGAAATGGAAGAGTGCTATGCTATGGAGTTGGGAGAAGTTGGCCTCATCAGAGACACCCAGAAAAATTTCCTCAAAGTGGTACCTGAGCTGAAATGTGAAACAGAAGACGTTCTATGCAGAAAAGCAAGGAAGAGGAGAGAACACAGAGGACACCTGCTTTATATCAGAGGCGGCAGGCAGGGAAGGGCAATGAGACAATGCTGATGTCTTTGGTGCCCAAAGATGGTGAAAGATGAGCGTTAGGCAGGAAGCATTGCCTTATAAGTCATGGTACGGTGTTCTCTTGTTATTTTCTAAGTGCTGAGATCTGCCTGAAGTTCTTTAACTGGGCAGTAAAGATACCTTAGCAGATACACATTTTGAAAAGGTTACTCTGGCTACAGTGGGATTTTTAGGAATGCGTATATGGTGGTAAAGCAGTTAGGAAGCAACTGCTAATTGATGGTAGTAAAGGAGAACCACTAGGATGATTTGTGCAATGTTTAGAAAAACAATGGACAGTCCTTCGTGATGGGTTATCTATAACCACCAGAGAGAGAAGGGTATATCTGGAGGATGTCTACATTTCTGACTTTCTTAACGATTTAACCTTTTAGTAAGGAGAAGTAAAAGAAGCCCACATTGGCTGGGGAATAATGAAGTAGTCAGTTTGTTACCTTAGGACTGTGGTGCACTTAACAAATATAAAAGTAGATGTCAGGTAGACATTTAGATATGTGGGCCTTGATTTGAAAAGGAGGCTATGAGCTTTGAAATCTATTTATTAGTGAATTACCTGACTATTGCCGGAGGCAAGGGGATGGAGAAGGGATACTAGTGGTGTTAGAGTGAACAACAGTGCCTAAAACTGAATATTGAGAAGCAATTGGTGAAGTAGAAGAAGAAATAACAAGCAAGAAGGCAGAAGAAGAGACAGAAACAAAAGTGGTTAGTTACCCCTGAGAATAGCACAAAAACCAAGAAATGAGATGATTTTCCATAGAAGGCACAGTCAGCAAGGTCAAATGATGCTGAGGTTAGGTAGGATGAAAGACTCTAAAGTGATACTGTTTTATTTCCTGAAGGTAAATGGTAATCTACATTTGGATATACAAGAACTGAAACCAGTACTAATTTTACGCACCCCTCTCCCCGTATAAAACTCCACTTCCATCACATACACACATTAAATGACCCACCATTCATTAAATCATACGGAGAGTCCCTGGCAATAGGATCCATAAAACAACATTTCAGATTAAAGATAACAATTCTTTCTGGAACAGTGTTGTATTACTCTTATAAGAGTTACTGTATACCATTAAAATAATCCTTGGGCCAGAATATTTATTGAACAACTACTTGGTGGAAGAAAAGAGAAGAGGCTAGGCACAGGTCAACACTCATAAACAACAGTGGATACAACTCCATGAAGACGACCAGAGTCTCGTTGATGACCAATTGCCTCCTCAGGTCTCATCCAAGCTCTCTTTCCTTGCTAGTAGACAGGGACATGCTTAAAAATTCAGAGGTATATTTTTCTCATTTCCCTCCACCAAAGCTGCATTGGAAAAAACTGTTTATTTTCTTCTATTTGCTTTATCTGTTTTTCTCTTATTAACTTCTAAATCCTTTTTTCCTCCTAATTCTTACTAATAATTTATTTCTTTGGTTTAATTGTTAAAACTCATTTGACCCTCATATGAGGCATTATCATTGGTAAAACTGCCTCAACACTAGACCTCATAGACTAAGCAGCTGATCTGAATTTGAATTCATCTCTCTCAAATATCACTAATTATAATGGAATTATATTCCCCAAGGTGCCAGCACATGAAATTTTCACATAATTAAAATCTGTATTCTTCTGACTTTTAGACTCACAATGTCACAGCTATTATGCATCCAATGACACTGTGGTTAGAAAAGAGGAGGAGGAAACCCTGGTGGTTTTGCAGGTACTCTCTCTGTCTTGAGGATCAAAGAAAGCTGGACGCTGAAGGAAAATGCTAAGAGAAAAAGATAAAGCACAATGGAAAAAGATCTGTAGGAGATATAAAGATGACAGTAAAGTCCAAAGTGAAATTAAATTCTGCTTTGGGTACCAAAATGAATAGAAGTGGCATTGCACAATGTTAAATTAATATTGGCTAGTAAAAAATGAAAATAATATCTGACAGAATAAAATAGAAGAACAAAGAGGTAAAACTTATAGTAAATAAAATGAGAAATTAGGATAAGACAGAAGAGAATCCTGACAAAAAAGGAATATTATTTGAATTTTGGAAGATGCTTTGAGATCAGTAAAAAATTGAAGCTTTCTAGAGGAAAGAATATCTGAAAATAGAAAGGTAAAAAAAAATCTCATTACATTCTAAGGAAATTCAAAAAATTGAACATTTTTTGGACACATTAAAAATAACTTTTGATATAGTTTGGATATTTGCCTCTGCCCGAATCTCATTTTGAATTGTAATCCCCAGTGCTGGAGGGGGTGCCTCGTGGGAAGTGTTTGGGTCATGGAGGTAGATCTCTCATGTCTTAGTGCCGTCCACATGATAGTCAGTGAGTTCTCATGAGATCTTGTCTAAAAGTATGTGATACCTCCTCCACCACTGGCTCTCTCTCTTGCTCCTACTTTCCCTGTGTGAGGTGCCTGCTCCCACTGTGCCTTCCACCAACATTAAAAGCTCCCTGAGGCCTCCCCAGAAGCAGATGCTTCTATGCTACCTGTACAGCCTGCAGAACTGTGAGCCAATTGAACTTCTTTTCCTATAAATTACACAGTCTTTGGTATTTCTCTATAGCAATACAAGAATAGCCTTATATAATTTTAAAAATCAGGAAAAATTTTTCACAACTCTCCAGACAGTAGATTACTTCTAGAGAAATAAAACCAGTATCTCAGACTTATCATCTGCAATGGTAGAGAATGTTTACAAAAAATGGCCATGAACTAAGAATCGTGTATCTTGACAAGTATAAGAGAATCATAAAATATCAATTTCCCATATGAAGGGGCTAAAACATGGTCCTCTGGACCATTCTTTATTTTAAGCAATGCTCTCAACAACCAAAACAACAAACAAAATTACTATGCCAAGAAAGAGAAAATTGTATAAAATGATTGGTGTTCACTTTTTCATTATAACAATTATAAAAAGTCAGATATTCACACATTTACCTCTGCAGAAATTACACTTTTATAATAACATGGAAATAAAAAGAATATGTCATATTAGGGAAATTTCTAGGAGTAAAATTGAATAGTCATTAAATATAATTTTTGGAAAGATTCTAATAACATGGAAACATGCATATGACAATATTATAAGAAAATATAAATACACAGCATTTAAGCCTTTATAAGCAGCTAGATTTTTACAATGGTAAGAAAGAGAAGCAGATAAGACAGGAAGAAATATGTCTCTGTGATGCAGTTAAAAAAAAAAAAAAACAGGCTGGGTGCAGTAGCTCACACCTGTAATCCTGGCACTTTGGGAAGCTGAGGCAGGTGGATCACTTGAGGTCAGGCGCTAGAGACCAGCCTGGCCAACATGGTGAAACCCCATCTCCACTAAAAATACAAAAATTAACTGGGCATGGTGGCACACACCTGTAATCCCAGCTACTCGGGAGGGTGAGGCATGAGTACCACTTGAACATGGGAGGCGGAGGTTGCAGTGAGCCAAGATCGCACCACTGCCCTCCAGCCTGGGCAACAGAGCAAGATTCTATCTCACAAAAATAGAAAATGTAAAAGCATGGCAAGGTAGATGAAAACTAGAAAGTGAGGTAGAAAAGAGATATCAGGTAGGATCAAGCAAGAATGAGACTCTTGAGGGAAAGACAGACCAGGCCAACTATTTAGCATTTTCTTCTAAGAAATGATGAGATGGGTTCTAAAGATTTTGTAAAGACAAGCTAAAATGTGATTTTTTTAAATATGCTATTGGTGATATGAAACATCAGTGGAGAAGGTTATGAATGAGAGAGAAACAATCAGTTATAAGATGAAAGGAGAGTGGATGTTGGCTTAAAAAGAATGGGAGACTGAAGACACCGAGAATTATAGCAATGCAAGAGTTATTTGGAAAACAGAATCATTAATACTTGGAAAATAAGAAAAGAGGAGAAAATGATTGTCAGGTGGACACTGATGATATTTGCTGAAATGAGAAACATCTGAAAGGAAGCAAGTTGGAGGGGGAGTTGACTAGTACACAAATCTAGAATCAGGAGAGGAGAGCCAAGATGAGTATCAAATGTGGAGGGATCAAAAGTCTCGCAGACGCAGAAGTTCAGACCTGGAACACACAATGTAACCAATGCAGATTAGGGCTTCTTGCTCTGGTGATATGGTTTGGCTCTGTGTCCTCACCCAAATCTCCTCTCAAATTATCTCAAACTGTAATCCCCATGTGTCAAGTGAGAGACCTGTAATCTCCAAGTGTCAAGGGAGAGAGGTGATTGAATCATGGAGGTGGTTTCTCCCACGCTGTTCTTGTGATAGTGAGTTCTCACTACATCTGATGGTTTTATAAGTGTTTGGCAGTTCCTCCTTCACATTCTCTCTATCCTGCTGCCTTGTGAAGAAGACACCTGCTTCCCCTTCGGCCATGACTGTAAGTTTCCCGAGGCCTCCCAGCCATGCAGAGCTGTGAGTCAATTAAACCTCTTTCCTTTAAAAATTACCCTGTCTCAGAGAAGTTCTTTATAGCAATGTGAAAATGGACTAATACATCCGGGTAGGATGTACACCTGTTGTGTGTCACCTCTCCCACTCCTTCCAGAGACACCATAAAAATGCTAGCATAAGAATACAGCAATACAAATAATGATATTTGAAAGAATCAATAGAAAATAGGTTTCAAAAAATTTCTGGGAAATAGAAAGCCAATGGAAGGAACGTGATTGATGAAACGGGGAAGATAAGTCAAAGCCTGGATTTCAATACATGATTAGGGCTACAGATGAAAAGGGAACCAACATGTAGGACCCTGCAGAACCCTGTGGTGATTTGGGACTTGGAAATGCCAAGTACTACAAAGGACAGAAGGGAGAAGAGGGTCTGAAAAGAAGCACTAAATTAAAACCTGTATATGGGACAGTTGCCTGACTCTTCAGTTCCATCCTCAGGCACAGAACACCAAGAAGCCTAGCAAAACAAACAAATCAACAGAGAAAACAAAATCAGAGATTTTCCTTTTAAAAATTAGAATAAGCATTGTGTAGATAATCATGGCAGCAAAAGAGCAAACCAGAATCCCAAAGCTAAACCACACTTATTCTTGTATCTAGTGGTGCCATGCCAGCTTCCTAAAATGAGACCTGTTACTTTATAGGCTATACCCATTATCACAGAGCTTAAAGTCAGCTTTTCTACTATTCACTCTTAAATATGTATGTACCACTAGAAGTCCGACACTTGAACCTATGACATCGTGATGGATAGTGTCCAAAGACGGTATCCATTGATACCTGTCTTCCTGTGGGCTCATGTTAGTCTTTCATTCAAGAAGTGGAGTCCCATTACTTTCTCTTTTAATCTGGGCTGGATTTCATGGCCTGTTTGACCAATAGAATGCTGCAAAAGTGTCATTCTGGTACTTCTGAGTTACAGAGAATCTGTGGACCTTTTGCTTGGGGCTCTTGACACACTCACTTTGGGGTAAGCCATCCACCAGGTAAGAAGTTTAATTACTCTGATAATCTAGTCTACTATGCTGTGAGGGAACTCAAGGTAGCCATGTAGAGGGTCTGTGTGGAGATTAATTCCTGAATTCCTAGCCACACCCAGGTGTTCCAGCTATCCCAGCTCAGGACTCAGATATGGGGCAGAAGAAACTAGGCTTAACTTCATAACCAGCAAATTCTTTACAGGACCCCAGCTGCTATAAGACTGCAACTGTATGAAAGTCACCAGACAATCACTGTGCAAATGAGCCCAGTTAACCCACAGCTCCATAGGAGGAGATGCGTTGTTTTAAGCTACTAGTTTTAGGGTTGTTCGTTATGTAAAGTACTTATTGTTAACCTTTAGAATCAACATAAAAACAAGTGATCTCATTGTTCAACTCCCACCTATGAGTGAGAACATGTGGTGTTTGGTTTTCTGTTCTTGCAATAGTTTGCTGAGAATGATGGTTTCCAGTTGCATCCATGTCCCTAGATCACTTGGACACAGGAAGGGGAACATCACACACCGGGGCCTATTGTGGGGGGGGGAGGGGGGAGGTATAGCATTAGGAGATATACCTAATGTAAATGACGAGTTAATGGGTGCAGCACACCAACATGGCATATGTATACATATGTAACAAACCTGCACGTTGTGCACATGTACCCTAGAACTTAAAATAAAAAAAAAAAAAAATCAACATAAAGACAAAACAAGGAAGGTAGTTACAGACTAGCGTGCAGAAATACCTATTTTTGACTTTGAAACAAAAAAGATGATGACATTTGGAATGTGAAATCAGGAAGATAGCTGAAGGAAAGAAAAGGGGCATTAATATTCTTATCATACAGGTGGGAGTCAAGAGATACATTCATATTTGATGAGTAAGAAAATGAAGTTGTAAATATATTCATAAAGTGACAAAAAAAACCAATAGACAAGCTGAAAATTGAGTAGATGGGGTGAGAGAAGTGAAGAGAGGGTTAAAGGAACCAGACCAACATCAATCACAGCAGAATATATCTAAAATTTTAAAATTAAGAAAGAGCAATACAAAAAACACCCAACTAACTACCTTTGTTCTTCTGAGGGGTGGGCCTAGACGCAGAGAGGAGTAAGGTAGGGAGTTGCTGCATTTTATTTCTATTTTACTTCTTTTGTCTTCAATTTAAGCCAAGTGCATGAAAAATTAAACAAATTCAGCAAGTGAAGATAATTCAGCCTCCATGGGGTCATGAGCAGATCTGGGATGGAGGCAAGGTGGAGGCTGTGAGAACTGCCCAGGGCTACTGGCTGAAGATCAGAGAAGGGAGAGAGAGAACAGTATTCAAGACACCACATCCATTGAACAGGGGAGAGGTGAAAGGATACAGAAAGAAGCAAGAATGACAGAAAGGGAATGAATAAAATGCCACAAGGCTTTGGGGTGCTGTTAACCTTGAAGCACCTTTTCTTTGAAAACACTTCCATGGGCCTGTCATTTATGAGTTATGGAAAGAGAAATTTCAAGATCATCAAAGGAGCTCTAGGGTGAGGAAGACAATACCAAGGAACTCAATGGTTGAGACATGCTTTGTCAATCTGCCATGAGAATCTACATGCTCCCAATACTCCCAGTGTTCCAGAATCTGAAGACAGTAAGAACGTACCTTGGCCAGGTTATTTAATTCAGCAACACCAGGGGCAGGTTTGAGCAGGTCACAGTCATGAGTATGTCAATGGGTAAAGCCAACTTTTCCTCCCAATTCTACTGAAACCCAGTCCATGGCTCTGCCCACAGATATTTCATCTTCAATGTCTCTTTAGTTCCTCTGATCTTTCTTGGGAAATACTAAGCTGACTAACTGCCCCAGTTTTCTTGAAACTGTTCTAGTTCCGGCACTGAAAGTCCTGTGTCCAGGGAAATCCCTTAGGTTTTGGAAAATGAGAATAGTTAGCACATGCAGGAAGAACTCGTGAATTCATCATTTCAGAAATAATGTCACATGGCGAACATTTATGTCTTAGAAAGTGCTTTTTGTTCTTTGTGGTTAGATTTGTTCTCCACAAGCCTGTGCAGTAGGCATGACATGGTTTATGTGCCTCCCCATTTGACATGTGACTAATCAAAGATGATTAGTCATCTGTGAATAATCAGAGTCAGAAATTAGTTGACACTGCATTTTATCACTTGACTCTAGATCCTGTCCTCTGTTCCATGTGTAAAGTTGCTGGGTTGACATTTGTTTCCTCATAAATAATGAGAATAATACTCATTATCTCATCTCATTAGCAGGTGCTAGTATTAGCCTTTTGTTAAAGATTAGAAAATTGAGGATCAGAGAAATCAAGCAACTCACCAGAGAACACACAGCAAGTGAGTAGTAATCAGCATTCAAACCAGATACCTCTCATACTATGCCTTTACTGCCTGAGCAGACAATTTGCAGTACTCCTGATCTTCAGGAATTCCTAATACACCTTCTTAAGAATCCCAACCTACTTTCACAATTTTATCCCCCACTAGTTCTTTTTCATAGAACTTATGTGCTGGCTGAGCTGAACTGCTATCTGGTTCTGGAATATGTTAATGGCTTCTCTCACTCTGGCTTTTGTTCTGGACAAGCTCCTGACTAGACTTTGTTTATCCAGGCTCTCATTGTAGGGTGAAAAAACAAAACAAAACAAAACAAAACCACAGCTTATATAATCAGACTTGGACTTCATTCACAAAAGTGCTACCTTGTTAGCATGGGAGCTCTTTGGTGAGTGTCCCAAACTTCCCAGAGCCTTCATTTCATTATCTGTAGATTGAAGATGATCATGTGAAATCATGGGCAGTTAAGAATTCATGAACATGTGCTCCTAAATTGTCCAACACTGCACATGGCACACAGTCTGTGCATTCCACCTCCTAGCTGTGGGCATAACAGAGAAGACTGTGTGCAATTCTTACCATCGTATACTTTGGAAATGGCATGTCAAGAAAAATTGCACATTCTATTTGCAGATCTGTATTTTGTGTATATGTGTGTGGTTGGCGACAAACATCCATGCTTTTTCATAAGTAGCCCTCTGCCTCTTAGGCAGTTATGTAAGAAGCATTGCGGACCCTTGAATACAGTTATGAATCATTGGCTGTGGACTGAGTAGAGAGTGCCACATGCTATATCCAGTGCATTTGAAAAGACCTAAGTGTATGTGTGTTTTAGGGGATAGTGGTGCTGGTGGTGGTGGGGTGTGTGTGTGTGTGTGTGTGTGTGTGTGTGTTTTAGGGGATGGTGGTAGAGCCACACATCGCATGGACAGCAGTGGATTGGCAACCATGCATGTTGAAAACAGTGTTTCATTTGGAACCCATCTGGCGAGAGGAGCTTTAATATCACTCTGGTTGTAAACACATCTTCAATGCCCTGTTGGTTGCCAATTTGTCTTCTAAACTCAGTCAGTTTTCTCTTTTGGTTTAAAGACACAGCCATGAATTTAAGTGTGGACTTGGGCTCAAAAATCTACAAAAATTCTCCTATTAATTCTTTTTATGTTATTCTGTACACTATATATACACAAATGTGTGCATGTGTGTGTATAATCTTCCTTTAGGAAACATAGAAATTAAGGTTTTAAATGGTTTATTTTCAAGATCCTTTTCAGTTTAATTTAGCTTCCACTAATTTCTTACTAATTCCCCCTCAGCAGAAATGTCACTTATTAAAAGAAAAAAAAATGCAACAGAGAAGATGGAATTATTAGATTCAAATTAAAATCTTGAATCTCTGACATATTAAAATCTTGAAAAAAGACAATCTCTACAGTGCAGAAACATTAGCAATGTAGCAAAGACTGAGACATGTCTTTATTTTTTCTTTCTGGGCACAGAGCTAGACTACATTTTTTGGCCTTACTTAGAAATCTAAGCTGTGGCTACATGCCTGAGTTCTGGCCCAAGCCAGGATCCACACTGAGTCAACCATCCAAGATCCATTAGCTCAAGTAATCTTCACGATTCCCCTGTGAGAGGCATATTGGCCCCATTTTGAAAATAAAGAATCAAAGTCTCAAAAAGGCTAATTTTAAAAGATCTTCAAACCAGTGCCTAGGATATCAAGGAATTTATCTCAGTTTCAATAGATTATTTGAATACAGAAAATCCAAAGTATTTACAGATGATCTGCTCAATATAACTAGAGAGTTTGGAAATGTTTCTGGAAATAATTTCACTATATACCAAGAACATCAACTCGAGAAAATAGACCATTTTCAATAGCAATATAAATGATAAGTCTAAAACAGTATTGCAATTTTTGTAGAAAAAAATATGAAAGTATTATTGATATAAACAAAATAAATAATTTTATCTTGGGCAAGACTAACCCCAATGCCCAAGTTCTTCACTACACGTTGAGACAGAGAGAAAACAAGAGGCCAAAACAGACTCAAAGAGTTGGAGGAGGGGACTGAGAGGCAAGCAGAAACATGCTCTCTATATGTTTTTCCGATTTTGATAGGGAATGGGCCAGTTACTAAAAGGCTCTACCCTTCCACTCAGACCAGAAGGGGGAAAGAACAGAGTATAAGATACATTTACCTGTTTCTATATGTTGCTATTTCTTAGACTGTAAGGGCCCTTTTCAGAGCCAAGGGGCAAGCAGCGAACAAGTGCAAATAAGTGATTCATAAAGAGGAGGCTTCTGGTCAGGTGCAGTGGCTCATGCCTGTAATCCCAGCACTTTGGGAGGCTGAGGCAGGTGGATCATTTGAGGTCAACAGTTTGAGACCAGCCCGGGCAACATGGCAAAACCTTGTCTCTGCAAAAATATACAAAAATTAGCCAAGTGTGGTGGTGTGCGCCTGTGGTCCCAGCTATTCAGTAGGCTGAGGTGGGAGGATCCCTTGATCCCAGGAAGTGGAGGCTGCACTCCAGCCTGGGCGACAGAGTGAGACCTTGTCTGAGAAAAAAAGAAAAAAAAGGGAGGCTTGGCAGCCTTGTGCTGGGGCTGAGCACAGAGCCCTTCATTCCTCTCTAGCCAGGACTCTTTAAGGTTGATTGGCACATGGGACCGACCCAAGGCCTAAAAGTTCCCCAGCCAGCCAGAGGACAGGCTTCTGACTCCACAGCTATACCTTATACTCATTTCAGGTGCTCTTCTTGGGAAATTAGGTTCATTTTTTTAGATAAATCTTGGAAATTCAACTAACAAAACTGTCCTCTTTGCCAGTAGAGACTTCTCTGAATGCCCTTTCCAGCTCAGCTCCTCTGAAGCTATGCTTCTATCTTGTTCCATGTGGAAAGGCTCTTCCATTTTGCAAAGAGAACATACACACTGGACTTCTCAAAGGTGAACTTCATGGGCTCATCTGAGGTCTGTTGGGTTGACTCATGAACCTTCTGTGTCCAAGGGCATTTTGGTCAAAGACATTCAGAACTGGCAGCCTGGGGAATCCAGTTGCCACTTTGTCTGGCGCCTTCATCAGGGTCTTTATTAAAGATGAGGCTGTATGGAACTGCCTACAATGCCCTGCAGTGGCCACAGTGGCATTCTCTCATAGAGACATACAGATTCTACTCATGAACCCTTTGGACTTTTTTCTGATTTTCAATAAGAAAATGTTGTGGCCCCACGGACTATCGAAGCCTCTAGGGGTAGAAAACCCTGGGTTTACCTCCTGGCTCTGGCTCTCCTAGGTTGGGAGATAAAGGGAAGCTGCCTGATTCTTATAGCATCAATGCCATAAGTTTTCAAAAGGAAATTATTGGTTTTACCTAAAGAGATTGTTGTCATGAGGATGTGAGATGCTATATGAAGAAGGACTGCATTGCACAACTTTGCTATCTAATCTTCAGACTATTTGCTCATATTTTGGCATATTTAATTCTGGATTCTTCAGCATGGCATTTCTCCTGTCTGAGCTGGGTTCTTCATCTTAAAAAAAGGTGATGAATGCCATGTATGTCATAGTGATTAATGTAAAAATAAATTCAAATCATGCTATATAAACTATAAAGAACTGAAAAACAAGCATCATTGTTATCAGAATTTGATTATTCATTTATTTTTCACAATCTCTTCCTGATTACCTAGCCATCTTCTGAACCTATGTAAAATAGTTACAAAAATGTAAAGTTGCCCTATTACCCACCTTGAATTTTAGCAAGAAAAAAGAAATTGAGGCCTGGAGACTCCAACTTTTAAAAGAAAAGTCTGATATTTTCTAGTTCTCTTAGATGAGATGCAACAAGGTCAACTTTTAAAAATTAAAGCTTTTCCTCTGGTTTCTTCACAATGGAGAAACTATAATGAAATCTGACTAAATTGCTTTTTAATTGGCAAAGCAATAAATCAGTGAAAATGTATTCTTTCTGTATTCGGGATGACTCTACTGGATCTGGAAATAAATCACTTCATGTGGTATTCTTTTGTCTTTTCTTTGCTGGTTCTTCTTTTTCACAAATTTATAGAGGTACCAACACTTAAGGGTGAAGAAAAAGATAAAGTCACATATGACTCCTGGCATAATGATTTGCCTTTTCTATCAGGTGAGAAAATCACTGAAATTTTTAATTCAATCTAGGAATGAAGCATTTCGCAAGTGTTTTTCAATATCCTAAGAAGATTATTACAGGAACTGATGGTACTTTAGTGATAGTTAAGTGGCTGAAAGGGCCAAAGGATTATGGATGGATTTGGTCTGTGCTTGGATTAAGAGACACAAAAATGATAATGGCAAGGTGATGTCCTAATTTTTCTGTACATTTACAGAGCATGTTCTGTGTTAGAAAGCACCTTCTCATTCATTGCCTAATCTGATTTTTCTAACAACCCTGGGAAGTAGACAGGAAAAAGATTTTCGTTCTCTTTTCACTCTTTTTGTTCTTTTTGGAGATGGAGTCTCACTCTGTTGCCCAGGCTGGAGTGCAGCGGCACAGTCTCGGCTCACTGCAATCTCTGCTCCCTGGGTTCTGGTGATTCTTCTGCCTCAGCCTCCCGAGTAGCTGGGACTACAGCTGATCAACACCACACTCAGCTAATTTTTGTTGTTGTTGTTTTGTTTTGTTTTTGTATTTTTAGCAGAAATGGGGTTTAACCCTGTTGGCCAGGTCGGTCTTGAGGTCCTGACCTCTGGTGATCCACCTGCCTCGATCTCCCAAAGTGCTAGGATTACAGGCTTGAGCCACCATGCCCGGCCTCTTGCTCTATTTTTTCAGGAAACTGAGGCACGAACAGTTTTAATGACTTACTCAAGTCATTGACAAAATTGAGATTGAAATTAAGCTCTGTCTGATACCAAAGCCCAAGAGAGAAAATTATTACCACGTTAATAGACTATTCCAAAATGGATGATAATATTAGCCTTAGAAGAGTCACTGAGAAGAAAATCATAATAAATGGTCAGAATGCCAGTTTGAACATCAAGCAAAAACAAACAGTTTGGTCCAGCACAAAACATTTCAAGAAAAGGTTGGTGGAAAGCAGAAACACAACAGTCAGTCATTACAGCATCGACTTTGCAAGACAACTGCAGATACTGGCTCGGACACTCACTGCAGATGCTTTGGGCACATCGCTTAACTCCTCTGTGATAAACAGGGATAGTGACTCCTACCTTATCTGTAAAAAGAGGAAAGCAATTTCTCCCTCATGGAGCTACGGTGAGGATTATAGGTGATCATATGCGGATGTGTTTGGGACAAGAAGCATTCCCACAATGTAAGCCGGAATGAGCCGTCTTTTCTCAGCAGTAAGGGCGTGTGAAGTCCTTGGCCCAGTCTGCGGGCCCTGCTTTTCAATGTATTCAAGTGACAGAGAGCAGTGGTATCTGCCTACACAAGGCAGAGAATTATAGACTCCAGAGCCTGAGACATCTTACAGGGAATATGGAGAATCCAAATGGCATGTTCAGTTTGTGCTACATGGTGGAGATCTTGGTGCCAGAGCTAGGAATTTGGGCTCTGCTCCGCAGGCTGCAGCAAACCACACAAGGGACTTCAGTAAGTGGTAAGTGGGTGGCACTCTCCAAGCTGTTCTTCAAAAGCATCCATCAGGCAGCCACTGTCAGAGTAGGGGACACATTGGAAACTTATTTTAGGACTCCACCCTTAGGAAGAGAAGGAGAAGTTAACCATAAAAGAATTACCACTCTCAGGGGCAACTAGTGGCCACAGGCCACTCAAGGGCTGGACATACCTCAAAGTCAGACTCACTTTTAAAATTTTATTTATTTTTTGAAATTTGCAACTCAGCGCATCTGACCGGGTGCTATACACAGTCGTCAGAAGCTTCACACAAGTTTGTGGTTGTTTTTAAATATCAACTTTCAACATTTGCTCTTGTCCTTTGTGCCCATATCCAGGTGATTAAAATCCTATCTGGTTTTTTCAGGACTCGAACATCAATACCTTATCAACGCCACTCTCTGCTGGCGTCCCCGGCTCTTCGCTGACCTTGTCTTCCTTTTGTGCTTGAAATGCTTTCATGATGGACTGGATCTTCTCTCACCCCTGAGCACTCTGCCTTTCATCCTGAAATCCATGCCGTTAGGATGGCTAGGGAGTTTTTCCACTCCCTTAGCTCAAGACCTGTCTTTTTGTACCCTGTTTGGCTTTTTCGCTATTCCTTGATTTCTTTTCACTCCTCCGTATTCATGCCGACCTTTTTTTTTTTTGCTTGCGTATGTATTGCTTGATGGTATTCATCACCTCTGGGTATAGAATCATTTATCCACTATGTCTCCTTTCTTCCCCCTTGAACTTCACTCAATGTTACCTTTATTTCCCCCGATTCTACTCTGCTGTAATCTGACTTTCCATTATTATTCTTATCAGCAGTCTGTTATTTATAGAGTGGAGAAATAAGATAAGCTCCTTCTAATATAAATGGGGCACAGGCAATGGAGCTGGGAATAAGAAATGTAAAAAGGAAAGCAGAGCTGCAAAAAGCAGAGCTCCAGAGGCATTGCTGATGGCTGGGTGAAAAGGGAACTGCAGAAAGGATTTAGGGTAGAAAAGTGAGATCTCAGCAAGGGTAGTTACCTTCCAGGAAAGGGGAAGAGAAAACAGTTGCCGATCATCTGTTTTTTGCTGAGTACTGTGTTAAATCCAGTGAATGCACCTTCTCCTTTAATCTGCACTCTAGACTATGAGGTAGTATTAGTCCTTACTTTATAGGTGAAGAAACTGAGGCTTACAGAGTTTATTTTCCAAGATAATGCAGATACTCTGGAGCAGAGCCTGCACAAAATCCCAAATTGTATAAAGATGTAAAACAATCGTAGATGGGTTACTTGGCTCTATCTCAAAAGGGCTCAGATTTGTGTCTTTGATTTCAGTTTTCCTGGGTCTGAGACTCTATTGAAAGAGAATATTCTGAGATCCAGATAAAGATTTAGGCACACACTGCTCATGGTATTCCTACTTGACACTATCATCAACCATATGTCTAATAAAAGGGAAATGACAAATTAAATAATAGCATACCCACAAAGAGAAATTCTCAAAAAACACTCCAAATGACATTTTAGTGATTGTAATAAAAAATGAAAACTCCTCCTGCAAAAGAGGCATTAAAAATGAACATCCAGAAGTGTGTGCAATTGAAAAATATAAAATTATGCAAATTAAATATCTGTATTTTTTATCTCATAGTTTCTTTTTTAAGATACAGTATATAAGATATTATCTCTCATTTTATAGGAACTTGGAGAAGATTTCAAAATAAAAAGGTGAAGAAAAATAATATCCCTGAACTTTCTACTGCTTAGCTTTTCTTATCTTCATACTATGAGATAGACAAATGTTTATATATATACTTATTTGATTTGCTTGTTCTCACTTTAAACATTTTGAACAACACATACAAAAGATAAAATAAAAGAAACAAAAATCTCAGAATTTTGCCAACTAGAAATGACCACCACTAATATTTTAGAATGTTTCCTATAGCTTTTCATTGTGTTATTTTTTCATGGTGGAAATCAGGCTCCGTATACTGATATTTTAGCAACAATATAAAATGTCAACACAAGATTAGTTATAGGAGATAAGTTATCTAAAAACACTTGTGATTACCTCCAATAATTACTATTGCCAATGTATTTATCTGTATCACCCACACCTACTAGACTATAAAGTTCCTCATACAGGTATCATACATACTTTGTTCACAGATACAGTCTTAAAGTCTAGAATAATACCTGGCATTTGCAGGCACTCAAAACATACAGTGAACAAGTGAATGATGCAGGAGAACTTTTCCTGTCTGCTTTATTTACCTGATTTTAAAAAATGACTTTAATTAATTCAAATGTGTTTTAGAGATGCAGAAAATAATATTTTCATTCCCTTGATTGTAAAAATGATACCTGCTTTATTTGGTGAGAGAGAAAAGCAAAAATAAAACAAATTCACCTGACAATTTTTCTGGCACTGTGTATCAAACATTTGGTCATAGTTAAATAGCGGAAACAAGCAGTATCAGCAATGGTTTTAAATGATATGAAACACATCAAGAGTAAAGCTTGCCTATTTAGAAGCACAGTTGTAAATACTGCCAAAAGACAAAAGAAAAACAGGGCCAAGATTTTCCCCACGGACACAGTACTCTGGAAAACATATGGCCTCGATTATTATAGAATTTGGGGTACAAATGAATCAAGAGAAGACCTAAAAGTCTCTGAGAACTACAAGTTTTCTATTATATTTTTTTCTAGTTTGTAGTTGTCTCTCCACCAATTGAAACATATCATTAAGTGATTTTTTGAGGAAATTTACCATATATGAGTATTTGCATAATAGCATTTGCATATTATTTACTTTGGACTATGATTTTCAGATACAAATGACAACTTGGCTGGTATAACATTCTTTGACTACTTTATATTTTCTTCTGATTCTGAAGTCTTTCTTTGTCTTTGAACATTCAGTGATACACAGAAGTCTGATAATAACTCTATTATTTCTACAAGTACCTATTTATTAATAGTTTTGTTTTTTCTGAGACGGAGTCTCGCTCTGTCACCTAGGCTGAAGTACAGTGGTGAGATCTCGGGTCACCACAACCTTCGCCTCCCGGGTTCAAGCGATTCTCCTGCCTCAGCCTCCCCAGTAGCTGGGACTACAGATGCATGCCACCGTGCCCAGTTAATTTTTGTATTTTTAGTAGAGATGGGGTTTCACTGTGTTGGCCAGGCTGATCTCAAACTCGACCTCCCAAAGTGTTGGGATTACAGGCGTAAGCCACTGCTCCTGGCCTAATAGTTTTCTTAATAACCATAAATTATTTTTTCTGCTTTAAACTCCAATTAACATATCCCTCAGAATATGCTCAGATGTATTTCCTCTTATTTGTATTTTTTTGTTTGTTTTATTTTTAATGAGTATTTTTAAGCAATACTTTCGGTCCATTTCAACCTCAGGATCTTGGAAAAACAAATATATCATTAAATTTTATTCTCTTCTAATTATTCTCGTACTATCTCAAAACAAACAGACAAACAAGCAAAACCCCTCAATTTTTAGTTCAGATTTTTATTTTCCAAACTTAGAATTTTGTCTCTCTCTTATTGTTATTCTCCATATACAAATAAAACACTTTCATATCCTATCTATCATTGTTATTAGTCCATTTGCATTGCTATAAAGAAATGTCTGATGCTGGGTAATTCATGAGAAAAGAGGTTTAATTGGAAAACGGTTCTGCAGACTGTACAGGACGTATAGAGGCATCTGCTTCCAGGGAGGCCTCAGGAGGCTGATAATCATGGCAGAAGGCAAAGGGGGAGCAGGCACTTCACATGGCAAAAGCAAGAGCAAGAGAGAGAAGGGGGAGGTGTCACACACTTTTAAATGTCCAGATATTATGTGAACTCAGAGCAAGAGCTCACTTATTATCAAGGGGATGGCACCGATCATTCATACGGGGTCACCCCCATGATCCAAACACCTCCCACCAGGCTCCACCACCAGCAATGGGGATTACAATTTAACATAAGATTTGGGCGAGGATGAATGTCCATACTATGTCAATCATCTTTTCAATGTCATTGTATTGTCTTTTTATCGCTAATGCTTGGCATTCTTTCAGAGAATGCCTTCTTGTAGAAATCTGCTTGACTGAGCTCTAAAAGTAGTAAGAGCATAAAAGCAGTTCCCTTTATAAATAATTTTCAGAAGTAAGTCATCCACAAGCATTAAAGTACCCACTTTTTTACCTTTGTCTGCAGTACATTTTTCATGACCCTCAAGTTGTTGTTCCAATTTTTGCACATTTCACATTTTATTACAATTGCCCATTTATTTGAAAATTGCATTTTACTCATTTTTAAAAGTTGGTGTCTACCCAGAACCAGCATTTGTCAAATGACACACTGTATGTCTTGTCTTGGGTTCCATCCTATCCCTGGTTGACCGAAAATCACTTTTCCGTTTGCGGATCAAAAGCAGGTCGTCGTCTCATCTCATAGCCCAGTGAACAGAAACTAAAGAATTTTCACTTAGAAGATCTTCTTAGATAAGGTGTAATCTTTTTCTACCCTACCTCTCTTCTTAAGATAGAATATACCACTGCCAGCCACATGCAAATCCCTATCCCAATCTCTAAATTCGTTGTTTCTCATTTTGCATTTTCTGAATTTGGAGTCACCAATTGGAGAACGCAATAAGCAGCCAAGAAAAACTGACAATAACCCAGTTTTCTATTACAAAACAAATTGTACCTTTGAAATCTAGGAAAGGGTGACAAAAAGTCTTTCTAGCTGCTTTAAGGGGCCTGTTATAAAACATTTTTTTTTAATGCCTGATTTCTGAACCAATTGATGATCGGCATAGAATCCAGGCATATTGAGATTAAAATTCACTTCGTTAATAATAAAATTGGTAGAGAACTTGGATTAAGAACTGCAGCCAAGTGGAATTCTGTTATTGCACCCTGAACTAGATAGACCAGCCTTCTCATGTGGAGCAAGACAAGCTCAGGCCTTCACCTGGTGGTGCTATCTCTATGACCTAAGCCTGAAGGAGGAAGAGAGTATGTGTTTCCTACAGGGAGGAGTGAATAAGGGTTGTCGACAGTATAGCACTCTCAGAAACAGGAAAGGAGGATAAGAGCACCCACCCTAACAAATAATTGCTCCCTTTCTTTTCAGCTGGAACCACTAGAGTAGATGGGCCACCAATTGCATATTAAATTCTGTTAAATAGGATAAATGTTTGATCAAAGTTTCTCTTAGATTCTGCAATTGGGTTGGTGAACTTTCAAAACTGTTAATTTTTTTTTTTTTTGGTTCTTTGGAGATTTTAATAAGAATTTAGAATGTTCATTATGAGATAAGCTAGCCTAGCCTACTTATTTTCCTTCTCATTCCTCTCTCTTCCAGATTTTCTACAAATAACATATTTAGAATCAGAAAACAATAGCAACGAATAAGCAATTAACAAATCAATGTTGACTTTAAGAATAAGGCTCACTCTTAAAAAAAAGTGCACTGTGCTGGCCGGGTGTGGTGGCTCACGCCTCTAATCCCAGCGCTTTGGAAGGCCGAGGCAGGTGGATCACGAGGTCAGGAGATCGAGAGCATCCTGGCTAACACGGTGAAACCCCATCTCTACTAAAAATACAAAAAATTAGCCTGGCGTGGTGGTGGGCACCTGTAGTCCCAACTACTCCGGAGGCTGAGGCAGGAGAATGGTGTGAACCTGGGAGGCGGAGCTTGTAGTGAGCCGAGATTCACCACTGCACTCCAACCTAGGTGACAGAGCGAGACTCCATCTCAAAAAAAAAAAAGAAAAAAGTGCACTGTGCCTTTATTTTGCATGCATTAATCTGCTCAGGCTGCTATTAAAAAAAAAATCACAGGATGGGTGGTATAAGCAACACATATTTATTTTCTTAGTTATGGAGGCTAGAAGTTCATGGTTGAGGTGCTGGCAAATTTGATTTCCACTGAGGGCTTGCTTCTGGCCTTATAGAGAACTGTGTTCTCACATGACCTTTCCTCTGTACTAGCATAAAGGGAGAGAGATCTCTGGTATCTGTTCCTTTTCTTATAAAGACACTCAAGCTTAGGTTAGTTAGGGCCACACCTTTATGACTAGACTACATTTAACTTTAGTTCCTCTTCAAAGTTTCTATCTCCAAGTACCATCACACTGGGGGCAAGGGCTTTGGCTTTAACATATGACTTTTGAAGGAACACACTTCAGTTCATAACACTGCAATTCTAATTTACTATAATTTACCTTGAGATCAGTGTGAAGAAAAAGTTTGATCAAGTAAGGATTCTGTTCAGTATTGTGTAAGTGAGCATAAATTACCCCAAACGTAATTTGAATTAATGTTTCTCTTGAGTGCATAAATACCATGACCAAAACCCAATTTGTTCAGAGTCAGATACATGGTGGAGAAAATCCTGTGTCCTTCCCAGCTCTACCTCTGCTCTTCACACTAAAAGAATCAGGTTGTTTATACCACCAGTTATTGGTGACTATCACTATCAAATATGTCACTAACTTGCATTTAAGTTTGACAAGTATTTTTCAATTAGCTATGGGCAAACGGTTGCTATAGGACACATAAAAATAGATAAGACATCTTAAAGACTTGAAGACATGATATTGTGGAGCTATAACACATTTCTGTAAATAATTTTAACAAAGGCAACTATTATTATATGTAATACAATAAGGAGTGCATGAGGTAGTTGGGGAGTTTAGGAATGGTAATTAATTAAGCATCTGGTACAGTGACTTATGTAGGGTAGGCACTCAATATTTGTGCACTGAATAAACAAGGAAGGAGTAAGTGAATGATTCAAAAGACAGTAGAATGCTTTTTTAGCGACATGGTCTCTGGAGTTTAACACCTATAAACATCATGATTTCTAAGGAAGCTAGACTCCAGCAATCCCCTTGGACAAAATACTGTGTATAGACAGGTAAAGTAAAGACTTCTTTTGCAACCATCAACCAAGATGGACTTAACACAACGTTTACTTTTTTTTTAACTTTTACCTTAAGTTCAGGGATACGTGTACAGGCTTATTCCATAGGTAAACTTTTGTCATGGGAATTTGTTGTACAGATTATTTCATCACCCAGGTATTAAGCCTAGTCCCTATTAGTTATTTTTCCTGTTCCTCTCCCTTCTCCCACCCTCCACCTTTATAATATGCCCCACTGTGTGTTTCCTTCTATATGTCCTTATCATTTAGCTCCAAATTATAAGTGAAAATGTGTGGTATTTGGTTTTCTGATCCTGCATTAGTTTGCTAATAATGGCCTCCAACTCCATCCATATCCCTGCAAAAGGCATGATTTCATTCCTTTTTGTGGTGGCATAGTATCCCATGGTGTATATGTACAATATTTTCATTATACAATCTATCATTGATAGGCATTTAGGTTGATTACATGTCTTTGCTATTGTGAATAGTGCTGCAATGAATATATGTGTACATGTGTCTTTATAATAGAAAGATTTGTATTCCTTTGTATACACAGCCATGAGATTGCCAGGTCGAATGTTCCATGTTTAGGTCTTTGAGGAATCTCCATACTGTTTTTCACAACGGTTGAACTAATTTACACTCCCAGCAACAGTATATGAGCATTCCTTTTTCTCTACAACCTTGTCAGCATCTGTTATTTCTTGACCTTTTATTAATAGTCATTCTGACTGATGTGAGATGGTATCTCATTGTGTTTTTTTTTTTTTTTTTTTTTTGAGAGGGAGTCTGGCTCTGTGGCCCGGGCTGGAGTGCAGTGGCCGGATCTCAGCTCACTGCAAGCTCCGCCTCCCGGGTTCACGCCATTCTCCTGCCTCAGCCTTCCGGGTAGCTGGGACTACAGGCGCCCGCCACCTCGCCCGGCTAGTTTTTTGTATTTTTTAGTAGAAACGGGGTTTCACCATGTTAGCCAGGATGGTCTCAATCTCCTGACCTCGTGATCCGCCCGTCTCGGCCTCCCAAAGTGCTGGGATTACAGGCTTGAGCCACCGCGCCCGACCTCTCATTGTGGTTTTGATTTGCATTTCCCTAATGACAGTGATGAGCTTTTTTTCACATAATTGTTGGCCATATGTATGTCTTCTTTCACATGTATGTTTATTGCGGCACTATTCACAATAGCAAAGACTTGGAATCAACCCAAATGTCCATCAGTGACAGACTGGATTAAGAAAATGTGGCACATATACACCATGGAATACTATGCAGCCATAAAAAAGGATGAGTTTGTGTCCTTTGTAGGGAAATGGATGCAGCTGGAAACCATCATTCTCAGAATCTATCGCAAGAACAGAAAACCAAACACCGCATGCTCTCACTCATAGGTGGGAACTGAACAATGAGATCACCTGGACTCGGGAAGGGGAACATCACACACCAGGTCCTATCATGGGGAGGGGGGAGGGGGGAAGGATTGCATTGGGAGTTATACCTGATGTAAATGATGAGTTGATGGGTGCTGACGAATTGATGGGTGCAGCACACCAACATGGCACAAGTATACATATGTAACAAACCTGCACGTTATGCACATGTACCCTAGAACTTAAAGTATAATAATAATAAATTAAAAAATTTAAAAAATTAAATCTTTGACTTAAACAAAAAAAAAAAGAAAAGTATCTGTTCATGTCCTTTGCCCACGTTTTAATGGGATTTTTTAAAAACTGTATTTGTTTACTTTCTTACAGATGTTGGTATTAGAACTTTCTTGAATGCACAGTTTGCAAAAATTTTCTCCCACTCTGTGGCTTGTCTGTTTACTGTGTTGATAGTTTCCTTTGCTGTTCAGAAGTGCTTTAGTTTTATTAGATCTCATTTGTCAATTTTTTGCTTTTGTCATGATTGCTTCTGGCATCTTCATCATCATGAAATCTTTGCCCTTGCCTGTATCTTCAATGGCATTTCCTAGTTAGTCTTCCAGGGTTTTTATAGTTTTGGGTTTTACATGTAAGTCTTTAATCCTTCTTGAGTGGATCAGCACTTTCTATCCATGAACATGGAATATTTTGCCATTTGTTTGTGTCATCTCTGATTTTTTGAGCAGTGGTTTGTAGTTTTCCTTGTAAAGAACTGTGACACAATGCCTCTTTGGAGGTAAAAGGGCCAGGGAAGGAATTAAGGAATCATTACTGCTGAATGATCCAAAGGAGGTCATGAGAAATTGGTTGGAAATACATATCTGTAGCTGAGAAGAGAGTTTTAAAGTTGTAGATTAATGTAATAATAAACACATTGAGTGCAGATAATATGGTCAAATGAGAGAAAATAATGCGGGAGAGAGAATGAACAAACTAACCTGGGAACATCATGAGAAAGAACAAATAAAGAAATAAGTGAACTTGTCAGAGATTGAGAAGAAATAATTTCAAATGTATAAGGAGAAGCAGACAAAAGTAGTATCATTAATGCCCCCCAAAAGGAATAGCTTTTGAAGGAACTTGTAAAACTGGAAAATCACTGGCTGAGGCAATTGTTAAAGGATAAAAAAATCTTCTGAGGAAAAGTTTTTACAGAATGGATGGAAAAAAAAAAAAGCCTCATACAAGAGTTTAAAACTGTGTCAGGGGAAGCTGAGGCCATAAGTTTATAATGTTTTTCTAAAAAGTTTGTTAATTAAGGAAAGGAGCAAGAAAGGAACAAATAGCAAATTTATGACTTAATGAAAATAATTGCACCTGAGTATGTTGAAGCTTGGGTTTCCCATTAAAAAGCCATTTGTATTTTCTGCATTAGTATTTTCTGATACAATTTGTTGGTATCTTTTTTGAGAAAATTGTCTCAAGAGTGTAATGCAGGGCAAACTATGTACCCAGTGAAAATAATGAAAAATTGATGTTCTATTTGTAGACTTGATGATTCAGTGGATTTGGCACTCATCAACACAATTACCTGCCAGCAGTTTGACAAAGCCACAAAAGGCTCATTTCTTACAGAGATAAGCCCTTTCCTATTTTTAATACATTATTTTTAAAATTTTATTTCCACATTTTCTACTGTGGTCCAATAAGGAGTGTTGGTCCCATGTATGATACAGGGTGACTTCTCTTGGTCTCTCTTTTGAACCAAATTATTTTGAGCCATAAAGATTGGAGATGTTTTACCTCCATTTTCTTTTAGGGATGAACAAAGAAAATGAGTTTAGTTTCATAGAGAGTAAGGAGATAAGACACAAACAGAAAGAACCACCTTAAGGAGGGATATTAGCCATTTCATTGATATCTTTTTACATGAGTCTTAGTAGATGTAGCAGAACAATAAAACTGCAGAGTGTGCACTAGAATTTGGAACTCAGAAAAGGAATGATAATGGCTACTGTTTATTGAACATGTACACGGCAACAGGTATTTTCCACGTATTCCTTGTCATACTGAATATTATCAGCACCGCCTTTTTCTTCATTTTAAGGTGAAGCTTAAGTATACAGTCAAGAACTGAAAGTAATTATAGAAGAATTAGGATTTGAGGTTTTGTTGGTACAACACTAATGCCTGTTTATTATATCTTTTTCTCCAGAAAGAAAAGGGTTTATGGATCATTTAAGCATTTTCCAAAACATTTGTAGAAATAACCTGTGTTGTGTTAATAAAATTTTCCTGGGTATTTTTAGGAGGAGACATGGAGGAGTTTGATTATTATTGTTTGTTTGTTTATTTATTTATTTATTTATTTATGTTTATGGTTGGAGGGAATACTTTATTTGATGATGCTTCCAGTAAACAAAATCTCCAGGTTGAAGGCTGCGATCTTTGATGTCTGTCTCCAGGGAGATTGCTTTTTATTTTTTATTTTTTTATTATTATTAATTTTTACTATATGTTCTAGGGTACACGTGCACAACATGCAGATTTGTTACATATATATACATGTGCCATGTTGGTGTGCTGCACCCATTAACTCATCATTTACATTAGGTATATCTCCTAATGCTATCCCTTTCCCCTCCTCCCACCCCACAACAGTCCCTGGTGTGTAATGTTCCCCTTCCTGTGTTCAAGTGTTCTCATTGTTCAATCCCCACCTATGAGTGAGAACATGCAGTGTTTGCTTTTCTGTTCTTGTGATTCAGTTCCCACCTTTGAGTGAGAACATGAAGTGTTTGGTTTTCTGTTTTTGTGATAGTTTGCTGAGAATGATGGTTTCCAGCTGCATCCATGTACCTACAAAAGACATGAATTCATCCTTTTTTATGGCTGCATAGTATTCCATGTTGTATATGTACCACATTTTCTTAATCTGGTCTGTTATTGATGGACATTTGGGTTGGTTCCAAGTCTTTGCTATAGTGCCGCAATAAACATACATGTGCATGTGTCTTTATAGCAGCATGATTTATAATCTTTTGGGTATATACCCAGTAATGGGATTGCTGGGAAAAATGGCATTTCTAGTTCTAGATCCTTGAGGAATCGCCTCACTGCCTTCCACAATGGTTGAACTAGTTTACAGTCCCACCAGTAGTATAAAAGTGTTCCTATTTCTCCCCATCCTCTCCAGCACCTGTTGTTTCCTGACTTTTTAACGATCGCCATTCTAACTGGCGCGAGATGGTATCTCATTTTGGTTTTGATTTGCATTTCTCTGATGGCCAGTGGTGATGAGCATTTCTTCATGTCTCTGTTGGCTGCATAAATGTCTTCTTTTGAGAAGTGTCTGTTCATATCCTTTGTCCACGTTTCGATGGGGTTGTTTTTTTCTTGTAAGTTGGTTTGAGTTCTTTGTAGGTTCTGGATATTAGCCCTTTGTCAGATGAGCAGATTGGAAACATTTTCTCCCATTTTGTAGGTTGACTCTTCACTCTGATGGTATTTTCTTTTGCTATGCAGAAGCTCTTTAGTTTAATTAGATCCCATTTGTCTATTTTGGCTTTTGTTGCCATTGCTTTTGGTGTTTTAGACATGAAGTCCTTGCCCATGCCTATGTCCTGAATAGTATTACCTAGGTTTTCTTCTAGGGTTTTTATGGTTTTAGGTCTAACATTTAAGTCTCTAATCCATCTTGAATTACTTTTTGTATAAGGTGTAAGGAAGGGATCCTAGCCAGTTTTCCCAGCACCATTTATTAAATAGGGAATCCTTTCCCCATTTCTTGTTTTTGTCAGGTTTGTGAAAGATCAGATGGTTGTAGATGTGTGGCATTATTTCTGAGGGCTCTGTTCTGTTCCATTCGTCTATATCTCTGTTTTGGTACCAGTACCATTCTGTTTTGGTTACATTAGCCTTGTAGTATAGTTTGAAGTCAGGTAGGGTGATGCCTCCAGCTTTGTTCTTTTGGCTTAGGACTGTCTTGGAGTTTTATAAAAATAAGGAGTTGTATTATAATTTAAAACAAATCTCTAAGCCAAAGGAAAATACTTTCTCAGACTCTTAACAAACCTGCACGTTATGCACATGTACCCTAGAACTTAAAGTATAATAAAAAAAAAAAAAGAAAAAGCTAAAAAAAAATAAAAAAATAAAAAAAAAAAAGAACTATAGAGGACTTATTTCTGAATTGAATATAATAGTATTCTATTATTTTTGTTCATTTAATTTTGTGATTGCCAAACTTTTTAGTATCCTATATTCAGAAATTGAAAATTCTCAGCAAGTGGTAATTAAAACAATATTTTATTATCACTCTGTTGAAAAGTGGGCAGTGTCCTAATCGACAGTGGCTTTCACATATTGGGAATCTTGTTTGGATGGTGTACTTGGTTGGCAAAGAAAAATTAATTCCTTAGCACTCCATTCGTATTGTAACTTTTTTCTTGAGTCTGTAGTCTAGTGATTATGTTTAATCCAGCATAATTCTCTGATTACCCTAGTGTAGATTCCCAGAGTTACCCATAACCGCATCTGTCTCAGATCCCAACTCCAGCCTCTCAGGGCCACCTGCACCATGATGCCTGACAGAATGTATGGCAAATGGGTAATAGATACTCAATAAATGTCTCTGAATTGAAACAATATAATGTTTAAAGAGCCAACTACATATGAAAATCCATCCAACAAATAGGTGGCCTTGATGTTAATTTCTGGTTTACTAGTTAGAAACACTATTTGTTTTACATTTTTGTCTATGATTTCATGTTTTGCATGGTCTATTTCCTTTTATATTTTCTTTTTCTTTCTTTTTAAATTTCTTTCTTCCTTCCTTTTTTCATCTCTTCACCCTTATGTAATGTAAAATCTTCTACCTTTTATTGAACACCCATTCTATTAATGTTTTCTAATTATCATTATACCTTTGAAATACAGGAATTTCCCACCCTCCGTGATGAAGGTAACTTGCTTAAAAATTTAAGTAGCTTTGTCAATATCACACAGCTCATAAGCAGAAGAGTCATGCTCCTGGTTCAAATATGTATTTCCATAGATATAAAACAGCATAAAAGTTGCTCCTTCCTTATGAGGCTGGCTAAATTGTGATCTCTGCCAATGTGGGCTCTTGAAGCTTCCATGTGACTTCAGGCCATTCTCTCTTTCTTTTTCTATTTAGTTGAGTGACACTGCTAGGCCATAGATTGAAAATTTCCCTCTGGCTCATTAGGTATGAAAAAGTTTAAGAAGAGATCAGGGATGTTTTTATTCCTCTTGGCAAAATACATCAATGCAAACATTATCCTGTAGAAATACCAACAACCAGTAGTTAAATAATCAATAGAAATATTGTTTTGTCTTTTCTTCATCATCATTCTTCTATCAGATATTTCTTGGGTTGAATTGGGTTAATTCTGCAGGCCAAGTGGCAGATATCCTGAACTTTAAGTTGATCTCTAAGTCTCTGGGATGGAAGTGGGCTTCATTAATAATTTATCCAATAAATATTTATTATGAATAATTAATCCAATAAATATTTATTATGCAGTTTTTTGTTTTGTTTTGTTTTTGAGACAGAGTCTTGCTTTGTTTCCCAGGCTAGAGTGCAGTGGTCCGATCTCGGCTCATTGCAACCTCTGTCTCCCGGGTTCAAGCGATTCTCCTGCCTCAGCCTCCCGAGTAGCTGGGACTACAGGCACATACTACGATGCCCGGCTAATTTTTTTTTTTTTTGGTATATTTATTAGAGACGGGGTTTCACCGTGTTAGCCAGGATGGTCTCAGTCTCCTGATCTCGTGATTTGCCCGCCTCGGCCTCCCCAAGTGCTGGGATTACAGGCATGAGCCACCACACCTGGCCCCGCACTATACAATTTTTGTCTTATTTCATTTGATGCCACTAACACTTTATGGAAGAAGATTAAGCTTTGCCAAGTAATATGTAAATGTATATGTAAAATTTCTGATTCCAATGCCCTCAACTATTTCAATGGTTTTATATGCCTCTAAATCTCTGTATCGTATAATATTTTGTTCGAAATTTATTGAGTGGTTTGTATTTTCCTAATACAAATCTGATTGCTTGAAAACATGGTGTCAGAAATAGGGAGTTTCCTAAGATAATATTTCTCTTTGAGATTTTGGCCTAGTGGATGGCAAGGAAAATTATGTTATAGGCTGGAAAGACAGTAAGCATGTTACACTGTGACTAAACAATTTGTATTTCTAGGGAAGAAGTGGTAACACAGAATGTTAGTTACATGTGCTGGTAGTTACTGACTCTACCAAGGTACGTAAGAGAGAAATTAATTCAGGAAAGAATCAACAGGTTTTCAAGCGTAAATGAAAAGGAATAGTTTAGACATCTCAGACTTTAAATTGGAAGAAAAGCCAACTTCTGGGCTTAAACTATAGGAAAGGAGATTGAAAAAACCTTTGGGAAACAAAGGCCAATCAGAATCCCAGTATTGAAATAAAGATTGGATTAAGGGCGTAGCCTTCTCATTCAATCTCGATAGCTTTAAGTTGCCATTAAGCTAAGAGAAAAAGTGAGAGGTGGGGGAATAGAGCTGCGGGTAGAGTAAGAAATGTAAAGGCACAAGGAAAATCTATGCCTGGGGAAATAATATAGGTGTGGTTCCCAATATGTGGAGCCAACTGGAAGCCAATAGATCAGAAGCCTAGTAAGGTATCAAAGGAAAAGTGTTTCTGAAGATAATCCTCTTGACTAATTGAGACCGAAAGAAACTTTTAGACCTTGGTTTATCATCCAAGGGATCCCTCAAGATAACCCATGTCTTTATTTAATGTGTGCGAGGGAGCTTTGAAAAGGAAGCAGGCAGAGCCAGAGGAAAGAAAGCATTATAGCCTAGGACGCCCCTCTCCCACCTAGAGGTCAGAAGCAGTGCCTAGCCAACTGAATATCCCACTCCCAGGACAGCCAGTCTTCACTGCGTGCCCAGCAGGATTCCATCACTGTGATTGACCTGTGTCTTCTGTGGATCTTTCAGTCTTCTGTTATTTGAAGGAAATATTTTACTGAGGTCACCCTAAACCCATTTAATCTTGTATCTGAGCTGTATGTGTTAGTGGGTGTGAGCAGTTAACTTATGTTTTTAGTTCATACGTTGCTGGATGCAGGGCAGCCACACCCCAGTCTGATGACAAGGACTACAATTAATTTAAAAATATCCTGAACTTTAAACACAGTGACTGAAGGGAATGTTTGATTTTCTTCACTGGGGAAGAGCTGAGTGTATTCTGTAATTAGAGGAAATACGTTTTGGTTGCTCCCATGGTGCTCACTGCCCGATAATAACACTCTTGTATAATCTCCTTCCCTGGCAGGTTGGCAGGACCTGTGACTTGATTCTAAGCAACAGACCAATAGTAATCACCAACCACCAATAGCAAAGGGGATGAGATGTTCCTCCTGTGATTATACTAAATGTGAATAGTGATGGGACGTTGCTTTCATGATTATGTTACATTACATAAAACTGTCTGCTAGCAGACCCACTCTAAAGTCTCTCTCTGTCCATTGCTGGCTTTGAAAATGCAAGTTTCTGTGAATCCTACAGTAACAGGAAAAAATTCTACTAGTGTCCTGAGAGAGAACTAGGAAATGCTCCCGCAACCCCTCAACTTGAGCTTGCAGATGAGAATGCAGCCGTGGCCCACACTTGATTGTAGCTTTGTGAGACTCCTAGTGAATGACCCAGCTAATCTGTGGTTGAATTTCTGATCCACAGGAAATGTGGTTTTAAAGATCTAAGTATATTTTAATTTATTGTGCATTACAGTAGTCTCACCTTATCTGTGGAGTCTATGTTCCAGGACTCCCAGTGGATGCCTGAAACCATGAATGGTACACCCTATGTATTGTTAGCCTTTAATGCCCTTTTTATCCTAACTGAGAACTGCGGCTGTAACTTTTGCAGTTTGATGTATGACAGCAAAACTACCATAAATTAATTTTTCCTTCTTTACAATTTCAGAGTTACAAGATCTGTTTTTACCTTAGACCTTGACAACTTCAGCATGTGATTTTTTTTCTTTCCTTATTAAGACAAGAACTTTCACCTTTTCAGTTAAAGAAAGCACTTTATGGCTGCTCTTTGGCTTATTACAATTGCCAATATCACTATTTTTGCACTTTGGAGTCATTATTAAGTAAAAATAAGGGTCACTTTGAACACAAGAACTGATACTTCCATAGTTGATCTGATAACTGAGGTCACTGCTAAATGACTAATGGATGGGTAGCAAATACAGCATAAATACACAGAATAAAGGGATGATTCTCCTACAAGGCAGTATGGAATGGGATAGTGTGGGCTTTCAACACATTCATAGGAACAGTGTGCAATTTAAAACTTATTAATACCCAGCCATCCCACTACTGGGTATATACCCAAAGGATTATAAATTATTCTACTACAAAGACACATGCACACGTATGTTTATTGCGGCACTATTCACA
>NW_012115844.1:851563-889435 GCF_000951035.1 Colobus angolensis palliatus | reverse complement strand
AAAAAAAAAAAAAAAATAAAACTTATTAATTATTTCTGGGGTTTTCCATTCAATATTTTCAGGCTGTGGTTGAGCATAGAGAACTGAAACCATGGAAAGCAAAACCACAGGTAAGGCGGGGGGGACTACTGTAATAGAAGCCTAATACAGGTATACTTGGATATGTGATGATCAGAAGGATACACAGTGAAAAAGATTGTTTGCAGACCACCAAAAATTATTTGGCTTTCCCCCCACAGTTTAGAATCGCTATTTGGAAAAGATTCCAGTAAGGAACATATTCCCCTACCCCTTTATCAAGATAGGGCCATATGACCAGCTCTGGTTAATGCATACTGGAAACAATATATACCACCTCTGAGTGAAGGTTTCTGTGTATCCTGTATGCATGACACATAGTCTCTTTCTGTTGAATCATATATACTGAAGACAGTCGAAGTCCATGAAGAAAGGATCTTGGATCCTTGAAAAATTGTATGGGGCAGAAGACATTCCCCTCCCACGTTTTCATCAATGATTTAAGCTATAAAATGAGAGAACAATAAACTCACACTGTGTTAATTCATTAACACTTGGAATTTTTCATAATATAATCTCACCTATTCTGACTAACACCATAAAAGCAAAGTATTTTTATTGTCATTTTATTTTAATAAAGACAATTTTTTGAATTAATTTTATAATATTAAAATGACAAATGTTGTTATGTATAAACACCAGTGCATTTTATTTCTGAAGTGAAACAAAAAGAAAACAAGCATTGCTTCCAACTAAGTTTATGAATGCATCAATAAAACAAACCAAGCAAGTCATTTTTATATCAATTTTCTAGGATTATATATGCATATTCCAAGATGAGAGTAATGTATCCATTGGCTAATCACAATATACAATTGAAACTGTGTAAAGATCATGGACTTTGACAACTAACAGATTTGAACTTAAAGCCTGGTTTCAAAAAGTACAAGGTGTTTGACCTTGGCAAAGTAATTTAACCTGTTTCTCATTTTTGTCATCTTGTAAATATGCATAGTATTTATAATATAGAACCATTAGGAAAAGGTAATGATGAAAAATATCAAGCAAGTACAGTTCTTGTCACTTAGTGGTGGTCAAACACTCTAGATTTCTTCTCTTTCCCCCTTTATCTTTGTGTATCATAGGATGTCAAACAGATAATGAATAGCATCAATTATAGCTATGACATCTCCAGGACATTACTAATGAGAATCATACATCAAAAAATTAGGATTATGTGTTATGCAACTATTTGCTGAAGCTGTTCCTACTTTAATTTTTAAGACAGTAACTTCAGAGCTTTCTAACATAACAAAATTTATATTTACCTTGAAAGCTATGCAGTACTTTGATTATAAAAGCAAACTAACAAAACTGTGCGTTTGGAATCACTACATCTTTACAAAATCCTCCAAAGCCTTTTATGTCCACATATTTCTAACTAAAAAGTAAAAATTCTGTGAAGTTCAGTAATAGCTGTGTGTGTGTGTGTGTGTGTGTGTGTGTGTGTATGTGTATATGTGAGCACGCACACGTATGTATTTGGAAATAACTCAAGAACTAAAGAAAGACCGAAGACACATTTGTGGTGTGGCAACCAACCACTGTGGAATTCAGTGAACAATATTTTGCTTCTTGCTCACTTTCCTTGTATACACCAGACCCACTCACCTTTATTCTTTTAATTTTGCTCTCTCCTCTTTTCACTACCAATGTCCCTCCTCTTATCTCACCCATTCTTCAAAACCCAGCTTAGGTTTCTCCTGTGCTAGAAGGCTCTCCTTAAGATTTCTCTCTTCATTAGCTGATTTTGGTCCTATTTGTTTCTATAGCAGAGGTCACAAATGGCACAGAAAACGGCACTTGGATTCTGAGGATCCAAGTCCATAGCAGAAAATTCCAATGCTACAGGGGATATTAGTGGGGAGAGGTGAACTAAATTATCAAGGAAAGTGTCTGCACACAACAATTCTGGAGGGGTCAAATGTGAGTTTGAACTTGAAATCCCAAGAGATGAGACCATAATAAATGGAGAAAGATGCAGTATCTTTATGTAAGGCTAGATGATGAAAAGTTTCCAAGAGGGCAAATTTCCCTAGACTGTTCTATAGAGGATATCTTATCTTTGTGATCATAAGACTTTATAATTTATATTCACAGATTAATTAGGATGTCAGCCTACATGGCCAGAAGTGCTATGTCTTGGTAGATAAATAACAGTGTTCTAGATGTGGCTTCACAATTTATTAACTGCATTATCTTAGCTATGATGCTGAACTGCTCCTGAGTCTTGGTTTAATAAAATACAGGAGGTCAAGTAATACCCATCTCATGGAAGGATTGGAAATTCAATGAGATAATGCATGGAAAAAATTTTTGCAAATTCAAAAGTCTGGAGATATACTAAAGAATGTTTTAATCTGTGTATCTGAGTCCATTTGGTGTTCCTATAACAGAACATCTGAGGCTGGATAATTTATAAAGAAATAGGTTTATTTGGTTCATGAATTGGGTGACTGAAAGTCCAAGAGCATGCCATCAATCTCTGCTTGGCTTCTGGAGAGAGCGTTTTTCTGTGTCACAATGTGGTGAAGAGGCAGAAAGAAAAGTAGGTGCGAGCAAAGAGGCCAAACATGAGACACAACCTCAATTTGCAACAACACAGTTTCACCAGGACTAATCCATTCCTGAGAAAACTAATCCAGTCTCATAAAAAGACATTAATCTCACTTTATGACCTAATCATCTCTGTAGAGTATGACCTTCCAACATTGCCACAATGGAAATTAAGGTTCCTACGTGAGCTTTGGTGGGGAACACTCAAACCACAGCACTGTGCAACAAAATTGAGCACTCGTTGAATGCTATTTATTAACTTCACTATAGACATAAAATACTCATGTTTTAACTTATACTGGAAGCTTTTTGATGGGAGAAATCCGTATATCATTATTACTAAGTCGTGTTTTAAAGTATAGGTCTAGGAGTACATTTGATATTCAACACGTTTGCTTAGTGTTCAGTGAATGATTACTCTTCTCTCTGCACAACACTTTCTAATCTTCTGGTTTATCTTATGTTTTTTTATTACAAAAAGAAATGTACATAAATGATCACTTCTCACAATTAAATTAAGTTGACACTGTAAATGATGTGATTTATTACTGCATAAAATATCTGAATTCAAATCCTGGCTTTGCCATTCACACAATTTTTGAGTAAGTTGCCTAGCTTCTCTTTGTCTCTTTCTTAACTTAAAACTATTCTTTTCTCCATTATTCAACTGTAGAATGGAGGTACAAATAGTTTTCTCAGGGAGTTTTCAAATGGCCAGATGACTTAAGGTATGTGAAATACATAACACAGCGCTTTGCTTAGCACAAAATATTTGAACAATAAATTCTGCATTCCCTTATCTCCCTTCTGCCAATGTTGTCTCTTCCCTTGAAGGATGTGAGAGCATGGATGTTCTCACTACCTAATTGTTGATGGCATACTTTCCTGTAACCATCTCTGATTTTAAGGATTATAGATATAGAGGAGGTATGCCACAATGAGTGACTAGAAGGAAGATTTTCTTTTTGAAGTTAATATATTTTTATAAAAACAATAGCCTTGGTTGTCCCTGCTTGATAATTCCCACAGCATCCTCCTAGCTACAGATAAAAGGACTTTCTACTTCATAACAAGAAGGTTGTTTGATGTCATTTGGAAATTTTTAAAGAAGCCTATGGAAGGAAATCTAGAAATAAAATAACAGTGGCTGACTCTCAGGAGTTTCAGAGTGAAACAATACTTTATTTCTGTTCACAGGAAACTTCACCATTCAAATGAATTCACTTTTCATACAGCAACTCCTCAATTTCAGACAGAATGTTGAAAACTGGGCACATTAAATCAGAACAAAAACACTTTTGAAAACATCTTTGCAAAAGTACAATTTTGGCACAAAAAGAGAATCAAGAAGGTGAACAAAATCAAAATGGAATTCAGTTCAAGGGAGACAAGTTCTCAGGTGGTTAGTTATTTGTGAAACTTGCAAAGTACCAATCAAAGGGGGAGACTATACCCATCAGCGCACATTGTTCCATAATAACTCCGATTCACTCTTTCAAACATTTAGAGTCAAGCAATTATAGGGGCCAAGGATTGTATTTTATAGAAAAGGGACAACATAGAATTGATGGTAGCAAGCATATTTATCAGAAGTCTTTCTTCATTCCTCTATTCTTTCAAATCCTCTCTCTTCTTCATGGCCTCTTTCCATGCCCTACTGCATCTACAAAGCATTCCCTGACCACTGTGCCTAACCATGTTTCCTTACTCTTTCAAAATCTGTGAAGAAAGATTCTCTGCACTGTTTAGGGCTGTTCCATGTAGTCAAGGATTGGCTCTGGATGTCAGACTCCCTGGATTGAATCCCTGGCACTTGCTAATTGTGAAATCTTAGGTGATGTTATTTAAATTTTTGTACATACATTTTTTCACCTATAGAATGGGGATATTGTTAGTAAATTTAACTGATAAAGGTTAAATGAGTTAAGGATGGCAACACACAGCAAAAAGTACCAGAAGTGTGGTTAATAGTACACCCTGCGTTAGTTATTTTTAGTTAATATGACCATTCTGTGTTCATTGGTTTCAGACCTAGAGCCGTGCACTCTTTCTAAAAGCAAATTTGTCTTAGCCACCTTATGCTGCAACTCCTTCAATGATTTTGCTAATCTTTAGAAGGAAGCCCAAACTTCTTAACATGATGTTATGGTGAGCAATGCACGCCTCCCCCCTACCCAAAAAACATTCACACCCTAACACTGGAACCTATGAATATGTAACATTGCATGACAACAGGGGCTTTGCATGTCTACTATGGGTATGAAGCTTGACATTATCCTGGATTATTCAGTCTAAGCGAGTGTGTCCTTTCCTGCCTATGGTTATGAGAGAGAGACTGATGATGGAGAAGGGTCAGAGAGATGGAGAAAATGAGGCCACATACCAAGGAGTATAGGCAGTATCTAAAAGATGGGAAAGGGAAGGAAAGTGATTCTCCCACAGAGCCTCCAGAAGAGAATGTAACCCTGCAGATACCTTGCTTATTAGTCCAGGTAAATCCATGCCAAACTTCTGATCTAATGTACTGTCAGATAATATATTTGTGTTGTTTTAAGCCATTAAGTTTGTATTAATTTGTTAGAGCAGCCATAGGAAACCAATACATGTGATATACACAGCCTTTGAGGTTTCATGCTTGTCTTCTTCTCAGCCTACTTTCAGGGCTCTGGAGAACAAGATGGGAGAGAGGGTCTGAGGCCGATGGCCAAGCTTCTTTGTGTATAGGCAGCATTCTCATGGGTCTGATGGTGTATTTCCAGGAAAGAGACAATGCAATTATAAGGATAATGAATACATGTCTGGTGCAGAATGAAGGGAAGGAGAAGAGGAGGAGAGAATTTTAAGATGTTTTCAGATATTCCCTTGGTTTACGTGTCCTTACAATGCCCAGATCTGCAAATATGATAGATTGTCACTCCCATGATTACAGTTGTTTATATAGCCAAGGAGATTTTTCAGATGTGATTAATCTCCCAAATCAGTTGATCTTAGAGAGATCATCTGAATGAGGCCTACTTGATTACACGAGCCTTTTGAATATGGATCTAGAGATCAGAGTAAGAGGAAGTAAGAGATTCAAATCTTGAGAAAGACTTCACATGTCTTTGCCTTTGAAGCTGGCTTCCAAGGCAAAGGGAGTCATGTGGCAAGGATGGTGCATGGTTTCTAGACACTCACAGTGGCCCCCAGATATCAACCAGCAAGGAAGTGGGGACCTCAGTTCTGCAACCAGCATAATTCTGCTAGGAATTTGAATGAGTGCTAAAGTGGACCCTTCCCCAGAGCCTCCAGAAAGCATCACTACCTTGGAAACTGTGATACTCTGAGCAGGGCACCTGTTGTGGTTGGGCCATGCTTCTACATACAGAACTATGATTTCATAAATGGTTGTTGTATCAAGCTGGTCAATGTAGGGAAATTGTGACATAGCAATAGAAAATGAATACAGGGGACAAGCTAAAGCTGCAATGGCACTTCACCCCAAGTTGCCCTCAGAATATAATGCAACTGGCACCATAAGGAGTTTAATTTCAACCCAGTCTAATGTGTGACTAAGGGCCTGGACTTTGAGGTCAGAGAGTCCCAGGTCAAATAACGGCTCGATTCTTGACTACCTGCATAAACTTGAAAAAATTACTTAACTTCTCTAAGCCTGAGTCGGCACACATGGCTGTGATGAGGATTAAATGAGATGATTCACATAACAGATTTTGCCTGATTCCTGGTACACAAAGAGCTTGATCAAAGGTGGTTATGATAGGTCTTCGTCCTCTTCTTCTTATCATCATTTCCCTATCTTCCCTTTCTTTCTGATGAAACTTCCTAGTATAATTGGAAAAGAATAGCAGTCAATCCTCTGGGAAGATGAAAAGGAGCAGGTTGCAAGGATTCTTGAATGCAAAGCTAAAAAAATTTACTCTGTTCAGTAGGCAACAGAAAAATCAGTCACATATTTTAACAGAGTAATTACGGTTTAGTTATTTATTTATAAATTAATAACTAGAATGGCCTCACTCTGTAGTCCAGGCTTGATTGTAGTGGCATGATCACAGCTCACTGCATTTTTGAACTTCTGGGCTCAAGTGATCCTCCCACCTTAGCCTCCAGAGTAACTGGGACTACAGTTGTGTGCCACCATACCCAGCTAAAGAGAAATTGCTTTGAAGTTTCATTATATATACTGCAAGAGCTATGTGATCTCTACATGTTTTGTTTTCTCAACTATAACATTAGAAATATATGAAGACCTACCTACCTCATACAATTGAGTAAATTAATACATGCAAAATGCATAGAAAAAGTGTCTTAGATGGTAAAGATTCAATAAGTGGAATTTTAATCTACTATTTACTTATTCATCATCCAATATTTATCAAGTGCCTACTGGTGTCAGAAAATGTTCTAGGAGTTGAGGATATATTAGGAGAAAGAAACAAACTTCATGAATCTGACATTATGGTGGTAGTATTCAAACAATGAATTGAAAAGTAGTTTTTAAAGTGTGTGTGTGTGTGTGCACGCATGTGCATGCATGTAGCATGTTAGGTGGTGACAAATGCTCCAGAGAAAAGAAGACAAAATTTATAAAAGGGAATCAAGAATGTCAGCGCAGGAGCAAGGCAGACAGGCTTCAAGTGTAAATGGATTATTCAGGAAGTTCTTACTGGGAGAATGACATTTAACCAAGACTGAATGGAAGAGGGAGAGTGCAAGCTATGAGACTTTCTAGGGGAAGAGCATTGCAGGCAGAGAGACGAGTTAGAGCTCTAACTGGGAGCCCACCAGACATGTGTAAGGAATAGCAAGGAAGCCAATAGGGCTGAAGTAGATGTGGCCAAAGGGCAGAGGGAGGGCCAAAGTAGAAGAAGCCATTCAATTAGAATGAGAGGTAAGATTTTGTAGGTACCTCATTACCACTGTGTTAGAATTTGGGCTCTGAGTCTGCTAGACGAGGAGCTGTTCATTGTTGCTAAGCAGAGGAGGAAGGAACACAGTCTGGCCTATATTTTGACAGTATCAGGCTGGATGCTGTGCTACAAATCGATGTAGGAGGATGAGATCTGAACCACTGAGACAAGTTAAAATAATTGAGTAGTATTTCAAATAGTATAAACGTTAAACTTCAACTACAGGTTTTAAACAAAATATTTGTTTTGGAAATCAAAATCTGCTTGCCCCAATGAATAATTTAATACATTTTGTGTAGCTGAATTAGTTTTCTTTCTCTCTCTCTTGAAATAATACAGGTAATAGATCTTTCTTATTCACAGCTCTTTGTAAATTATATGAAATTCAGCCAGTGTTTAAAGCTGGATTAAAATGCTGGCTGCCTCGTCCTCTGTTAACATTTGCTTTGTTCAGAACGTGACTACTGGATGAAGGATCAGGATGATTCAGAAAAGAAATGTATAGCATTTGCAAAGGACTTGAATGATAAATTACTGAGCATTCCCAACATGCCAGCATCACATCACAGATCTCCTTACCTGGACTGAGGCAGCATCCAGGGTTAATCATTTCTTCTTTGGGTGTCTGGGTAGTAAAGTCTGAAATACAGGAATATCTAAGATATCGGTGGCTCTTGAGACCTTGTTTCAGCTGTGAAGTTTAGAAAGGAAGAGATTTGTTACTCTGACTCACTCCATCGTTGATGGCAATACCAAATATTTATTATTTCTCTTGTTAAATGTAGACATTTAAACATTAAGCATTTACTGAGACTCTGTTATACATTAAGCACAATGCTAGGCATTGTGGTAATTTGTATTTGAATTTTAATCCTGCTTTTTAAAAGCTATGCGTCCTTAGGAAAATCTTAATTTAGCCTAGCCTCAATTTTCTTATTAAAGTCAGTAGAGGCAATTTCTGACAATATGGCAGCGAAAACTTGAATAGATTCCCCTTCTACAGTTCTGCAATAAAGTTATAAAAGTTCTGGCAAAATATTTTCAATATTTTGAAAACATTAAACAATTTTAGATTAAAAAATATTTTTAAATATAAACCAATTTCTATGTAAATATATGTTTATATTCAAGTTCAAAATAAAGCAAAATATACATGTGAAAAAAAAATGTAGATAGAACTCAAAGTCATAATAATAAGGACCACCGGATACCATGGCAAAACCTAGAGGTGTTGGTCTCATTTAAAAGACAGAATGAGACAAAGGATTAAGATGGTGGATGGGAAGTAGGACCAGCTTTCAGGTCCCACTTGGATAGACAGAGCAGTGTATGGAGACACATAGTGACCTTTTGCTCCAAGAACCTCAGGAAAATAACAGGAAACCCGAGAGAATTCACAGACCCCTGGAATGAACTGCATCACCACTGCAGGCTCCCCAAGATGCCAAAAATCTGTGAATCTGCTTGCTTTCTCACTAAGGAGGCTTGTGGTCTAGGGTAACTTCTCAACCCTGGTCACTGGCTGCCTGGAAATAGACTTGGTGCTCTTGGAGGGGCACAGTTGGAGTGACACCAGCCTTTAGGACTGCCTGTTGCATGGGAGCAGGGTGAAGCCAGTGACTGCCAGCTTTCCCCCACTTCCCTGGTCACCTGTATGACTCAGCAGAGGCAGTCATAATCCCCTTGGGAATATAACTCCACTGGGCTGGGAACCATACCCTTATCCCCCACATCAGCCACAGCAAGCCCCATCCAAGGAGAGGTTGACCTCAGACATGCCTATCCCTTCCCCCTCCTGGTGGTCTTTACCCACCCTGGCAGCCAAAAACAAAGGTCATAATCTCTTGGAAGCCCTATGGTCCTGCCCACTAGCTGAGAATCCTGAATACTTTACCAGGTGTCCCTACAGCAAGTTTGCATCTTCCCTATAGGACCACAGCTGATAGTCTTGAAAGCACCACCTTTCGGCTGGCAGCCAATGAACACAAAAGCAGTGCACTAAACAAAAACACAACCAAGGACCCTCACAGAGTCCACTTCACTCCCCTGCTGTCTCTGCTGGAGCAGGTGCTGGTATCCATAGCTGCAAGACCTGAAGACAGATCACATCACATGACTCTTTGCAGACACTCAGACACTCCCCAGTAACAGCCCAGAGGCCAGTAGCTCCACTAGGGGGCTAGACCCAGAAGAGCAAAAGCAATTACTACAGTTTGGCTCTCAGGAAGCCCCATTCCTAGGAAAAGGGGGAAAACACCATATAAAGGGACCACCCCATGGGACAAAAGAATCTGAACAGTAGTGCATGAATCCAAGATGATCCCTCTGACATAGTCTACCCAAATGAGAAAGAACCAGAAAAACAATTCTGGTAATATGACAAAATAAGGTTATTTAACACCCCCAAATGTTCATACCAGCTCACCAGAAATGGATCCAAGCCAAGATAAAATCTCTGAATTACCAGAAAAATGAATTTAGAAGGTCAAATATTAAGGTAATCAAGGAGGCACCAGAGAAAGGTGAAGTCCAACTTAAACCAAAAACATGATTTTAGATATGAAATGAACATTTTTCCATGAACTAGCACAAATAAAAAATAATAACTTCTAGAAATCAAGGGCACAAAGAAATGCAAAGTGTACTGAAAATCTCAGCAATAGAATCAAACAAGCAGATCAAGAAAGAACTTCAGAGCTCAAAGACAAGGCTTTTGAATTAAACCAATCCATCAAAAACAAAGAAAAAAGAATTAGAAAAATGAACAAAGCCTCCAAGAAGTTTAGGACTATGTTAAATGTCCATATCTAAGAATAATCGGTGCTCTTCAGGAAGAAGAGAAATCCAAAAGTTTGGAAAATGTATTTGGGAGAAAAATCAAAGAAAATTCCCCCAGCGTTGCTGTAGATCTAGACATCCAAATACAAGAAGCTCATAAAGCACCTGAGAAATTCATCACAAAAGATCATCTAGGCACATAGTCATCAGGTTATTACAGTTCAGCTGTCAGAAAGCCCCAGATTATCTTAAGACAAAAGAAAGAATTTTAAGAGCTGTGAGATGAAAGCATCAGGTAGCCTATAAAGAAAACCTATCAGATTCACAGCAGATTTCTCACCAGAAACCATACAAGCTAGAAGCGATTGGGGTCCTATTTTTAACCTCCTTAAACAAAACAATTATCAGCCAATAATTTTATACCCAGTGAAGCTAAGCTTCATAAATGAAGAAAAGATACAGTCTTTTCCAGACAAACATATGCTGAGAAGATTCACCACTACCAAGCCAGAACTACAAGAATTGCTAAAAGGAGCTCTAAATTTTGAAACAAACCCTAAAAATACATCAAAATAGAATCTCCTTAAAGCATACATTTCACAGGACCTATATAACAATAACACAAGGGGGGAAAAACAAGGTATTCTGGCAAAAAAAAAAAAATAGCATGATGAATAGTACCTCATCTCTCATTACTACCATTGAATGTAAATAGCCTAAAGGCTCCACTTGAAAGATACAGAATGGCAGAATGAATAAGAATTCACCAACCAAGTGTCTGTTGTCTTCAAAAGATCCACCTAACACATAAAGACTCCCATAAACTTAAGGTAAAGGGGTGGACAAAGATATTCCATGCAATGGACACCAAAAGCAAGCAAGAGTAGCTATTCTTATGTCAGACAAAACAAACTTTAAAGCAACAGCAGTTAAAAAAAAAAAAAGAGACATTAATGATTAAAGGACTAACAGGAAAATATCACAATTCTAAATATATATGCACATATCACTGGAGCTCACAAATTTATAAAGCAAATTAGTACTAGACCTAAGGAATGAGCTAGATGGCAACACAATAATAGTGGGGGACTTCATACTCCACTGACAGCAGTAGATAGGCCATCAAGACAGAGAGTCAACAACAACAAAAAATAATGAACTTGCCAGGCACGGTGGCTTACACCTATCATTCCAGCATTTTGGGAGGCCGAGGCACAGGCAGATCACAAGGTCAGGAGTTCGAGACCAACCTGACCAACATAGTGAAACCCCATCTCTACTAAAAATACAAAAATTAGCTGGGTGTGGTGGTGGGTGCCTGTAATCCCAGCTACTCAGGAGGCTAAGGCAGGAGAATTGCTTGAACCCAGGAGGTGAAGGTTGCAGTGAGCTGAGATCATGTCATTGCACTCCAGCCTGGGTGACAGAGTGAGACTCCATCTCAAAAAAAAAAAATAATAAATAAAAGAAACAATGAGCTTAAACTATACCCTACAACAAATGGACTTAACTGATATTTACAGAACATTCTATTCAACAACTGCAGAATATACATTCTATTCATCAGCACATGGAACATTCCCCAAGATAGGCCATATGATAGGCCACAAAACAAGTCTCAGTAACTTTAAGAAAATCAAAATTATATCAAGGAAATTAAAATTATATCACTCTTAGATTCCAGTGGAATACAACTGAAAACCCACTCCAAAAGGAATTCTCAAAACCATGCAAATACATGGAAATTAAATAACCTGCTCCTGAACGACCATTGAGTCAACAATGAAATCAAGATAATTAAAAAATTAATTATGAAATCAAATAATTAAAAAATTATTTGAACTGAACTATAATGGGGACACAACCTATCAAAACCTCTGGGATACGGCAAAAGCAGGGCTAAGAGGAAAGTTCATAGCATTAAATGCCTACATCAAAAAGTCTGGAAGACCACAAATAAACAATCTCAGGTCACCCCTCACAGAACTGGAGAAACAAGAACAATTCAAACCCAAACCTAGAAGAAGAAAAGAGATAACGATCAGAGTAGAAATAAATGAAATTGAAACAAAAAATCTACAAAAGATAAGTGAAAAAACAAAGCTGGTTCTTTGTAAAGATAAATAAAATTGATAGACCGTTAACAAGATTAACCAAAAACACAAGAGTGAAGATCCAAATAAACTCAATTAGATATGAAACCAGGGATATTACAGCTTGAGAACAGAACTACAAAAGATTATTCAAGGCTACTATGAATATCTTTACATGCACAAACTAGAAAACCTAAAGGAGCAGGATAAATTAATAGAAATATACAACTCCCCTAGATTAAACCAGCAAGTTATGAAATCTCTGAACAGGCCAAAAACAAGCAGTGAGATTGAAATGGTATTTTAAAAAATGTCAACAGAAAAAAGTCCAGGACCAGATGGATTCACAGCTGAATTATATCAGACATTCAACTAAGAATTGGTACCAACCCTATTGACATTATTCCACAGGACAGAGAAAGAGGAAATCCTCCTTAAATCGTTCTATGAAGCCAATATTACCCTACTATCAAAACCAGGAAAAGACATAACAAAGAAGGAAAACTACAGACCAATATCCCTGATAAATATAGATGCAAAAATCCTCAGCAAAATACTAGTGAACAAAATCCAATAGTATATCCAAAAGATAACCTACCATGATCAAGTGGGTTTCACACCAGAGATATGGGGATGGCTTTACATATGTAAGTCAGTAAGTTTGATATGGTACATAAACAAAATTGAAAACAAAAATCACATGTTCATTCCAATAGATGCAGAAAAAGCATTTGACAAAATTCAGAATTTTTTTTTTTATTCAAACTCTCAGCAAAATCAGCATAAAAGAGACATTCCTTAAGATAATAAAAGCCATCTATGACAAACCCACATCCAACATTATACTGAATGGGGAAAAGTTTAAATAACTTCCTCTTGAGAACTGGAACGAGACAAGGATATCCACGTTCACCACTTCTCTTCATTATAGTACTGAAAGTCCTAGCCAGTTCAATGAGACAAGAGAAACAAATAAAGGGCATCCAAATCGGTAAAAAGGAAGTCAAAATGCTACTGTTTGCTGATGATATGATTGCATACCTAGAAAACCCTAAAGAATCATTCAAAAAGCTCCTAGAACTGGTAAATGAATTTAGGAAAATTTCAGGATGCAAAACTGTTATACACATATTAGTAACTTGTTATACACCAACAGTAACCAAGCTGAGAATCAAATAAAAAACTCAACCCCTTTTACAACAGCTGCAAAAAAAAAAAAAAAAAAAAAAGAATATACTTCACCAAGGACATGAAAAACTTCTCCAAGGTAAACTACAAAACACTGCTGAAAGAAATTGTGGATGACACAAACAAATGGAAACACATCCCATGTTCATGGATGGGTAGAATCAATATTGTGAAAATGACTACACTGCCAAAAGCAATCTACAAATTCAATGCAATTCCCATAAAAACACCACCATCATTCTTTGCAGAACTAGAAAAAAACAATACTAAAATTCACATGGAACCAAAAAAGAACCTACATAGCCAAAGCAAGACTACGCAAAAAGAGCAAATATGGAGGTGCCACATTATCCAACTTCAAACTATAGTATAAGGCATAGACATCAAAACAGTATGGTGGTGGTATAAAAATAGGCACATAGACCAATGAAACAGAATATAGAACCCAGAAATAAAGCCAAATCTGGTCACCTAAACTTCGACAAAGCAAACAAAAACACGAAGTAGGAAAAGGACACCGTATTCAAAAAATGGTGTTGGGATAATTGGTAAGTCACATGTAGGAGAATGAAACTGGATCCTCATCTCTCACACTATACAAAAATCAACTCAAGATGGATCAAAGACTTAAGTCTAAGATCTGAAACCGTCAAGATTCTGTAAGATATCATCAGAAAAAAACCTTCTAGACATTGGCTTCGGCAAGGACTTCATGACCAAGAACCCCAAAGCAAATGCAACAAAAAATAAAGATAAATAGGTGGGACTTAATTAAACCAGAAAGCTTCTGCACAGCAATAGAAATAATCAGAAGAGCTAACAGACAACCCACAGAATGGGAGAAAATCTTCACAGTCTATGCATCCAACAAAGGACTAATATCCCAAATCTACAAAAAACACAAATCAGCAAGGAAAAAACAATTTCATCAAAAAGTGGGCTAAAGACATGAATAGACAATTCTCAAAAGAAGGTATACAAATGGCCAACAAGTATATGGAAAAAATGCTGAACATCACTAATTATCAGGGAAATGCAAGTCAAAACCACAATGCAATACCACCTCATTTCTGCAAGAATGGATGTAGTAAAAAAATCAAAAAATAATATGGTATGGTGAAAAGGGAACACTTTTACACTGTTGGTGGGAATGTAAACTGGTACAACCACTATGGAAAACAGTGTGGAGATTCCTTAAAGAACTGAAAGTAGATCTATTGTTTGATTCTGCTATCCCACTACTAGGTATCTACCCAGAGGAAAATAAGTCATTATAACATAAAGAAACTTGCACACACATGTTTATAGCAGCACAATTTGCAATTGCAAAAATATAGGACCACCCCAAATGCCTATCAATGAAAGAATGGATAAAGAAAATGTGGTATATATGTACCAAGGAATACTACTCAGCCATAAAAAGGAATGAAATAATGGCATTTGCAGCAACCTGGATGGAATCTGGGACTATTATTCTAAGTGAAGTAAGTCAGGAATGAAACGTCAGATATTGTATGTTCTCACTCATATGTGGGAGCTACACTGTGAGGACACAAATTATAAGAATGATTCATTGGACTTTTTGACTCAGGGGAAAGGACAGGGGGGTGCTGAGAAATAAAAGACTACACATTGCATACAGGGTACGCTGCTTGGGTGATGGGTGCACCAAAATCTCAAATATCACCACTAAAGAGCTTATTCACGAAACCAAACACCACCAGTTCCTCAAAAACCCATTGAAATTTAATAATAATAATAATAATAATAATAAACAGAATAACTGGGGGCCTAGAGTTCTAAAGCCTTCACAGGAGTAAAAGCAAAGACCTCTGGCCACTGGAACCTAGATCCTAAACATTAAAGTAGTACCTCCTCCTCAAATATAGATACTGACAAATGCTTCTACAAGTTTATGGATGCAGTGAAAAATCCTGCCTATGTTCTAGGCTTTGGATAGTTTAAATTAAAAAAAAAAAAAAAAGTCACTATTGAGAATGTGAAATTCTAGGGCTGTGCCACCTAAGATTATGGGATCTGAATTTATTAGGCATATCCGGGGCTAGAAGCCCAAACCAAGAAAATCACATACAAATAGGAAAGGACCTTTGAAATCCACAGAAACTCTTCAGAGACAACACAGAACTGTTCTATAGGTTCATTCACAGGATTCTTGTGAATCCTGCAAGTCCACTAGAGATGAGCTCACATTCAAAAAGTACACAAGTGATGTCAACCATGCAAAAGGAAGTCAGGCCAGGTATGGTAGCTCACACCTGTAATCTCAGCACTTTGGGAGGCTGAGGCAGGAGGACTGCTTGAGCCCAGGAGTTTGAGACCAGTCTGAGCAACAAACTCAAAGACCAGTTTGAGACCAGTCTGTGAAACCCCATCTACATAAAGAATAAAAATATTATCCAGGCATGGAGGTATGTGCTGGTAGTACTTGTTATTTGGGAGGCTGAGGTGGGAAGCACTCTAACTCAGGAATTTGATGCTGCAGTGAGCCATGATCATGCTTTTAGCGTGGGCAACAGAGCAAGATCCTGTCTATTAAAAAATAAATAAAAGAGAGAAAAAAATGAACAGTCAATAAAAAATGAAGATACAATAAATAGAATCAGTGCTCTAAGAATTAAGATAATCATATATATATTTGATAAATATAAATACCAAATATATATAAATATAAATGTGTATATATAATGTATTTATAGATAAAATTGTATTTGGAATATATATTTATATTCTATATATATTCTAGATAAATATATATCAAATATATTTTGATGAATAAAATAACCAAAGTTGTAGAGTGAATTTTCCAAACTTGTGCATCTTTCTAAATTTAACAAATTTTCTGAAAAATATTTAGAAAATCCTTATGGACCTATTATTCTAAAAGTAATAAGCAAGTTGTCAAAGAGCTATTTCCCACTTCCTGAAAACCATATGACCAGATAGTTTTACAGGGGAATTCTGCAAAGTTTTATATAATACAATATTTCAATAATAGTTAAGCAGCTCTACAACATAAACAGAAGCTTCAAAAATTAATTTTTTAAAGTTAGCATAAACTATGGTACCAAAACTTAACAAAGATTGCCTTGATTGTCTTAATATTTCAGTTTACGTGAGATACTACATGTTACAAATTTAAGGTAACCATTAAAACAATAAAAATGAAATCCATAACTTCCAACTAAACAAAGAACAAACACTTGTTTAAAGATATCTGCTAACAGTGATTCTCAGATTAAATGCATTCCAGCTTTATGCTATTTATGAGATTTATCTAAGTTAATGAAATAGAGTGGTTTAAAGTAAAAAAGAAAAGACTATTTCAATATTGTAATAATATTAATACCTACTTATATATATTTTAAGATAAAATTTCTATTACTACTAGTATAATTATTTTATGATAAAAATTTTGCTTTTATTATACATCTGCAGAGAGAAATAGAATTATAGAAAAAAGTAAATAAAATAGTGGCTTTTTTTTTTTTTTTTTTTTTTTTTTGAGACGGAGTCTTGCTCTGTCGCCCAGGCTGGAGTTCAGTGGCGCGATCACGGCTCACTGCAAGCTCCGCCTCCCGGGCTCCCGCCATTCTCCTGCCTCAGCCTCCCGAGTAGCTGGGACTACAGGCGCCCGCCACCTCGCCCGGCTAATTTTTTGTATTTTTAGTAGAGACGGGGTTTCACCATGTTAGCCAGGATGGTCTCGATCTCCTGACCTCGTGATCCGCCCGTCTCGGCCTCCCAAAGTGCTGGGATTACAGGCTTGAGCCACCGCGCCCGGCCAAATAGTGGCTTTTAAAAATATACCTGCCTCAGAATTTAAATATACATTAACAAATGATGATCATATAGATTTTTTTTTCAACTTTTATTTTATGTTGCGGGATACATGTGCAGGATGTGCATATTTGTTGCACAGGTATAAGTATGTCATGGTGGTTTGCAGCATAGATCAACCTACATATTAATACCCGCATCTATTAGCTATTGTTCCTGATGCTCTCCTTCCCCCGTGAACCCTGACAGGCCTCAGTGTGTTTTGCTCCCCTTTATGTGTTCATATGTTCTCATGGTTCAGCTCCTACTTATAAGTGAGAATATCCAGCATTTGGTTTCTTGTTCTTGCGTTAGTTTGATAAGGATAATGGCTTCCAGCTCCATCCACGTTCCTGCAAAGGACATGATCGTGTTCCTTTTTATGGCTGCATACTATCTTATAGACTATTTGAAAGGAGTCATTAGCAATAGAAAATTAATGAAGTCATAAAAAACACTCTATCAATCTTTGCAGTCACAGAGTAATTTTAACAATATTGAATAATTGATCATTTATAGTACACCTTGCCTGAATATAATGCAATTAAGTTAGATATATACATATATACTCACAATAAAATACCTGTCAAAAACAGATTTTTACTAAATCTGTTTTTATTCAGACCATGTGTGTGTGTGTGTGTGTATATATACATGTATATACACATATAATGTATATACACATACACACACAAAATATATATATTTTATGAGATTGTCAGTCAACTGGGGTCACAAGAGAAGGCAGAGAAAAGGCTCAGGAAGACAAAGTTCATTGCACTCAAAGGTCCTAGAGACAGGAGCCACAGCTACTGAAGAGGGTCTGGTGGATCAGGGATAAACCATTAATACAGAGCCTGGACTGGGGGTTTCACATGCTGTGGTCTGAATGTTTGCGCTCTTCCAAAATGCATATGTTGAAACCTAACCCCAAAGGTGATGGTATTGTGAGGTGAGGCCTTTGGAAAATGATTAGGTCGTGTGTCCTGGAGTCCCTGTAAATGGGATTAACACCCTTACAAGGGGCTGTGTAGACCAAAGTTCTCTTCTACCATGTGAGAACAAAGCTAAAAGGTGCTATCTATGAACCAGAAAGCCAGCTCTCACCAGACAGGAAACTGCCAGCAAATCCATCCTCCAGAATTGTGTGAAATAAATTTCTGTTGTTTATAAGCCATCCAGGTTACCATAATTTGTTACAGCAGCCCAAATGGATGGAGATATCAAGGGAAAAGCAATGCAGGGTAGGATGAACAGTTTAGAATCGGCTAGTTGGGATAGTTTCAGCATGCTCTGGGGCATGGGGTGGTCTCTAGTTGCCTGGTATCTGATGCTAGAGGCAGAGGAATATTGCCTGCTGGGATACATAGGTTTAGTTTACATATCGAAGTCATGCTCCTTATTGGGCTCTTTATTATCTCTGAAAATTGGCTGGCTATGGGGGAAGAGGAGATGGTCTGTCTCCCAACCCGTTGAAAGGTTTTTTTAAGATCATAATACATAGAGAATTTTAAACACACACACACATATATAATATTTTTAAATGTTTTGCTTTTAAAAAATGCTTTTGCTATTGTGCTATTGTGATTATCAAAAGCAAAGCATTTAAAAATAATTCTTGAGTCAAAGAGAAAATAATATAATTGTGAAATATTTAGGAATAAATGGCAAAGAAACCACCACATATAAAAAAAATTTGAGGAATGCAGTGAATGCTATACTTGTAGGGGAGGGCACAGGTAGACAGGATTTGTAGCCATAGATATTCATACAAGAAAAGAAGAAAAATTAAAATTATGAATGGCCTTCTTCAACTCAAAAACTTAAAATAATGATAAAACAAAGAAACAAAGAACCATGCACATCAAAAAAAGGAGATGAAAACAATAAAAACAAGAGGATAAATAAGAGTAAGCAAAGATACCAGTAAGAAGAGCCATGCAACTCCAAAAAGAGCTGATCCCCAGTAAACAGTAGCTTCTGCCTTCACCATCACAATTGCCTACCTTTGGCTTTGTCAAGCTGATGGGAACTAGTTTTCTATCATATTCTGCTATAACATATGAAAGTTTCAGCTGGATGTTAAGAAAGTACAAAGCTGCAGAGAGTGTGTCATTTTCATACCAACTCAACTGGTAGAAAATGAAGGGAAAGGAGTAGGCTCTGCTTCAAATGTTTTGCATCTTAATCTTTCTAACACTTGTACCATTTAACTGTGGCCACAATAATGCTGTGTAAAAACCATTCTCAAAATTTCAGAAGCATGTAATGAGTATTTATTTATCTTATATGTCCATGGGTCTGTTGGGGACTGGCCAATCCAACAGGGCTCAGTTTAAGGTAGCTCTGTCTCAGTTGTCTCTCATTCTGAGCTCAGGAGCAGTCGTGGTTCTGGGCAAGCTCTTGCCATGGTGATACCAATGATGCCAAAGAGTAAGCCCAACTGTACTAGTTATTTCAGGACCTCTGCTTATGAATGTGAAAGCAAGTCCTATTTCTGATTCCAAATTCAGGATGGAAAAAGTTATTCTGGCTTCCTAATAAGAGGAACAATAAAGTCACATGGAAAAGTGGGTGCAGGTAGACACGAAAATTGGGACGATTAATAATACATTCTATACAATCCAGGATAGTAGACACTGTTGATATACATCTCAGTAAATTTCTGAAAAAAAAAAAATAGAAAAATAAGAAAACCTAGAAAGAGTGCTGTAGCACTGGGCACCTAAAAATCATTTTTCAGAGCCTAGTGGGGGAAATAAGACTTCCATAAATATGAGTGGAAGAAGGTTTCATAGTTTCTGCAGTTCAGTACTTACCTACTGAAGAAACCTTGCTAGGCACTAGGGACACACTAGTGAGTATAAGTTGACATAAATTCTGTCCTCAGGATGCTACTAGTACATAGCCAGAAAACAGGAAAATATTAGGTAAGTTAACGTATAATGTCATACTTTTTATTGTGATGAATGGCATGAAGGAAATATCTATGCTGTTACTGCATGAAGGAGATAGTGACTTAATCTGGGTGTCAGACAGGATCCCTGAGGAAATAGTGATGAAACTGAGACGTGAAGAATTAGCAGGCATTTTGAAGCCTTAGACAGGAGGGAAAAGCATTACCAGTAGAAGGAAGTTTATTTACCAAAACTCTGTCGTCGGGGGAACATATGAGTGGCCAGGGTAAAGTGTGTGGAATAAGATGAGACTGGAGATATGGCCAGAGCTAGAGCCTTTGTGGGGCCACGTGGGACAGGTGGAGGACTTGGGTCTTTATCCCAAGAAAAATGGAAAGTCATTAAAAAGCTTTCACAGGGGCATAACATCATCAGGCTTTCACTTTGGAAATATTATTCTGGCTACAGTGTGTAATAAAATGGGCATGATGCAGGCGTGAACGGTGGGAGGGCACAGTGAGGGGTTGCTTTCAGTGCACCTGCTGATGAGAGACGACAATAGCTGGAGAAGAATGAACCTGCACAGGGGGTGGAGGAAAAGCTAGAATGTTGGAATAAGCAATTAAGAGGTATTACTTCGTTATTGTGGAGAAAATTGTTATTTCCTAAAACACAAAGAAAGAAGAGTTGATGAAGAATACCCTGAGAGATCAGGAACTAGTGGAGGTCACTAGTAATCTTAATGTGAATTGTTTCAAAGGAGTGGATGCGAGGTGGCTAAATCTTGACTGTAGTGGGCTGAGGGATGAACGGAAGACAGATCACTTGAGAATTTAATTGCTGAAGGAAAGTGAAAGACAGCAAGGGTTAGAGATATGATTCTGATATAATTTTGGGGGCTTTTTATTCTGTTCATGATTAGAGACTTAAGACAATTTAAATGCAATCATAAAGGATCCAGTTGAGAAGAAGAGATTTAAAATATTTAGAAAATAGGGATAGTCAATAATTTAAAATTTAAGGAAATACTTAAACAAAAATAAAAATAAAGGCAATAAAGCAGTCTAGCCATTTTAACAGGACAAATTGTCAGGCAAGAAGAGCAAAAGCTGTAAAAAAGAAAATACAGACTTGTCTAGCACTGAGGCCATTCCCTGAGCCACATTTGCAAATACCATCAAGAATTACTTAATGAAAATGAGCAAGTTAATGTGAACCTTCGCTGTATAATTTATAGTATATGCTTGTTTATGTGTGTTTACAGTAAAAAATAAAGGATTCTCATTATAGAATGCAGACTCAGTCATTTCTACAAATAACAGTCCTGAGTTTAGTAATACTTTTGGCATTATCATAAATAGATAACTACTTTCGATAGAGCTACATGGATATTAGAGAAAAAGTTCATGTGCCCAACATTAGTAAGGCCAGGTAAAATCCCCTCAGAGTCTAAAGAAACTCTGTATGAGAATGGAGCTCATTTTAGATGAGTGACATGAAAAATCTAGAATTTCGAATGTTACACTGAATAAATCCCTAATGAAGAGAGACGGCATACACATTTAATTTTATCTTAATCTCATGATTTTATAATGTAGCTCATACAGTAAGATTTTTGTGCCTCTTATTTGCCCTTCCTCCCCAAGCTGATCTGCACGAACCTCTCCTGGCAGTCTCTCATGTTCCATCTCCTTGACAATATAAGTCAGCCTCGGGTGTCAGTGCATTCGGCATGTATTGACTTTTTAATTTTTTATTTTGACATTCTAATGATCTCTCTATAGATTTACACTGAAGTCATGTTGCCATTTTCTTGGCACGTTAGGTATTTTTGGTTTTGCATTGTTCTTAAGGGAGGGGTGTGTTTGTGTGTGAGTGTGTGTGTTCAGTTTCTAGTGGTCTTCTGTTGGATAGAGAAGAGCAGACTAAAGCTAAAGGAGATCAATTTCACTTTCGGATTATCTGAAATTTTGATAACTGAAAAACATCTTGGACAATTCATAATTTGATGACTTCAGGTTTCCTAAACAATGCAAATAGCAATATTAATAGATACAGACATTTTGGAATGCAATGGAGAAATATATATTACATTTAAAATATATAAACCCTTTGACCCAGTAAGTCTACAGTGCCAAATCTTTTTCTATATATATATATATATAGGCATTATTATGACAAAAGCATGAACATAAACTCATTGTCCTTCAACAGGAAAGTAATTAGAAAAATTATGACATGGCTATACTATACAACACTATACAAACCTTCAAAACCGTGACTTAGGTCCTCATGCAAGGATCTGGAGGGGTGTTCACTAACCAAAGGTTGGCACTTCAAATAGAAAATAAGAGATGGCTCAATTTAAAATGTGCAATCAATTTGGATAGATATTTTGCAAAAGAAATTTCAATAAACATATGGAAAGCCATTCATTCTCAGAATGTCAGAAATATCTTGATAAAAGTCACAGTTAGATACCACACATCCACTTTTAAAAACACTGACAATGTCACTGCTATTGATGATAAGGAGCTCCTGGAACTCATAGATTGCTGGCAGAAATGAAAATCTAGAATTATAGATTAAAACTGAATATAAAAATATCATAATTCAGCCCTCTTCCTCTTAGGTATATGCTAGGCATGTATGTGCATATATGTGTTTAAAAGGTCATGCAGAATAACATACATAACAAGCATTATTCATAGCTCCTTCAAACTGGTAACAATCCTCATATTCATAAGCAGATTGAAGACACAGGTTAGGGTATATTCATACCATGGAATACTATACAGCAATATAAATAAACCAATTCCTATTGCATACACTGATATAGATAAACATCACAAACATAATTTGGTATAAAATAAGTCAATGCAAAGGAACATATACTCAATGATTTTATTTACATAAAGTTCAAACACAAGTAAAACTAATTTATGGTGAATGGCATAATTTTTCTAAAAAAAAAAGGGTAGGTCATTTCAACCCATACCCCAAGGAAAAGTACTCAAACTAGCAATAATAATATTTTAATATTATTACTGTATAAAATTGTGTTGAAATTCTATAACACATGGTTAAGAGAAGCAAATGTTCTAAATTATAATAAACAGTTGTTTTAGTGATAATACAACTGTTAACATAAGAATTTACAATAGTTACATAAAAAAATTTTCAAAATGCTTGCTCTTATTGAGAGATACAACAGTCTTAAACTAAAAGAATGGGGTTTGCATTCTCTTACTTTACTTCCTAAAATATCATTTTCCTTATTTGTAAAATGCGTTGCTAAATAATATCTACCTCACAAAGTTGTAATAAGGATTCAATGAAATTATGTAAGCACATGCATTTCAAAAGCCTAAAATTACTAATAGATGCAACTTCTTGTTCATATAAATGGCTCTAACAATTTTCGAGTGGTTTTTTGTGCTAATGTACAAGTAAACATTTTTCAGATCTTACTTTTGTTTTTACTTCTTCCAAGCAAATTGCATATTAGAATTCATCTGCTATAAATATGTGTCACTTTGAAGTATTTGCACATAATTTGGTTCTATTTTACAAGTTTCTACCTCACTTGAGTACCAGCACCTTTCAAAAATAACATATTACTATAGTGTCTATGTCAGTGTTTCTCATCTTTTAGGTTTATTATTTTTAATTAACACCAACTAATGAATCTTTCTAGATAACATTTTTCTAATTGATATCCATGAATGTCAATACTACAGATAAACATTCCATGTTTATGTAGTGTATGTAGATTTGTACTTCACACATGAAAAGAGGAAAATCCCCTCCTCTTCTGCCAAGAACAAATTTTCACTTCTTTGGATGCGGTTGAGAATATATGATCCAGAATAAATCTCATTTTAAACTTATATTTCTATTCATATTGCACAAGTCAATATTTGGAAAGTGCTTAGCATAGTGTCTGGTACAAGTTAGGTTTTATCTAGGTGTCTATTCATTAAATAAATTCTGTGGGCAGTTCAGGTAGAAACACACAATTAATGCTAATTACAGTTTGAAATCATGCTCTCTGAGCTTTCTTGTTTATGAATCCCGTAAGAAAAAAATTCTTAACATGCGCCACAAATGCCTGCATCGTTTGTTAATTGATGTTATATACAATATGCTTTGTAATATAAACATAAACACAGGAACTACAGAAGAGGTAAAACTTACGTAGAAAGAGAAATTCTAGTATTTTCCTCCCACATCCCAATCACATCTATGTCAGTGAGAGGACTCTGATTTAAACACATAATGCTGTCAATGTTCATATAAGAACAAACTTTTTTCATGTTCCACTTTACATTGTCAAGGCCCTTTTGCATTAAATGTCATACTTGACCCACCTAACTGCTCTTTGAGACTGAGATGAGCCAAGCCAATAGTAGTCTCCCTACAGTCAAATGAAGCTGAGAATCAGAAAAGTCAACATGTCTTGAGCGAGCTGTGTGAGTACACAGTCAGAATCATTGCTGAATGTCATATCTGCCTCTTTGACTGCTAAGAGTTGACTTACCATAATTCTTAAGGGTCCTAGGATTTTTGAAATGGTCACTGAGCCTTGGCTTCAACTTAAAGTCCCCAGCTCCATTAGCCCCTAACCAGAGAGTCAGTCTGTCTTCTGCAGCTTTGAAGGAGGACATTGACTTCTCCTCTGTAGCTATAAAAGCCCTAGATGGCATCTTCTTCCAATAGGACGCCATTATGTCTACATCAAAAATCTGTTTAGTGTGGTCACCTTCACCAGTAATCGTAGATAGATCTTCTTGATAATTTGCTGCAGCTAGTGCATCAGAACTTTCAGCTTCACCTTGCACTTTTATGTTATGGATAGTGTCCTTCCTTAAACCTCATGAACCTATCTCTGTTAGTTTCAGAATTTTCTTTGGCAGCTCCCTCACCTTTCTCAGTCTTTACAGAATTGAAGAGAGTTAGGGCCTTGCTCTGCATTAGGCCTTCGATTAAGGAAATATTGTGGCTGGTTTGATCGTCTATCTAGACCATATCAGCAATAGGCTGTTTTGAATTTCCTTCAAGAATGTTTCCTTTTCACTTATAATTTGGCTGTTTGGCAAAAGAAGCCTAACTTTCAGCCTGTCTCAGCATTCAGCATGTTTCCTGCATATTTAAAGTGAGAGACATGCAACTCTTTCTTTCACTTGAATAGAGTCCATTGTAGGATTTGGTTGGCCAAATTTTAATATTGCTTTGTCTCAGGTAATAGGGCAGCCCACGTTGAAAGAAAGAGATGGAAAATGGCCAGTCAGTGAATGGAGCAGTCAGAAAATATACAATATTTATCCATTAAGCTTGCTATCTTATCTGAGCACACCTTGTGACATCTCAAAACAATTTCACTAGTAACATCAAAGATCACTGATCACAGATCCCCATAACAGACATAATAATGATGAAAGAATTTGAAATATTGTGAGAATTACCATAATGTGACACAGAAACATGAAGTTAGCATATGCCATTGAAAATATAGGCTTGCTCAACACAGGGTTGCTACAAACCTTCAATTTGAAAGAAAAAACACAACACTATCTGCAAAGTGCAATAGAGCAAAGCACAATAAAACAAGGTATGCTTGTATGAAGAGGATGCTTGGGGAAAACCACTGGATGTGGTAAATTTTGTGCAGACCTCTGAATGTATGACAGAGTGAATCATGGATTTCTGAAGGAATAGCATCCCATGCTAAAAAGACATCAACTTGAGGAGTGGACTGAATGTGTTCAAGGAAAGTAAGGAGGCCAGGGTAGTTTGCACCACTGGAAAGAGAGCGTTTAATTTTACAGGCAATGGGAGAGGAAAAGGAAGGTTGCAAAAAGACACAAGGGGCAAAGAGCCTGCACGCTTTCCCATAATCAAGCTCATTTTCTTTCTAATGTTGGAAGTGGGATTTAAAAGACTAATCTAAGAGACTGTTCTAAGGCTTCTCAGTTAAATAACCCCAGCATCGATATTCATATCCAGGCCAGACCAAAACTCCAGAATATTTCCCCACTACTCCCGATGTACACTCACTGCTCGCTGGCTTTACACAAGAGAGGTGTTTACGGAAACCTTAGCCATGCTTGTAAGCTCTACCTTCTTGCTTCTTGAATTGTTTGCAAGTTTTCAATTCAACAGGACAACACAAAGAGATTTTCTTTGAAACTTTTATTTTAGGTTCCGCAGGTACATGTGCAGATTTGTTACATGGGTAAATTAAGTGTTGTTGAAGTTTGGTGTACAGATTGTTTTGTCACCTGTGTAATAAAAATAGTGCTTAATATGTAGTTTTTTGAACCTCACCCTCCTCCCACCCTCTACCCTTAAGTGGGACCTGGTATCTGTTTTCTTCTTTGTGTTCATGTGTACTCAATGTTTAGATCCCACTTATTAGTGAGAATGTATATATTTGGTTTTTTATTCCTTTCTTAATTCCCTTAGAAAAATGGTCTTCACTTGCAACCATGTTGCTTCTCAAAGGACATGATCTTGTTCTTTTTATGGCTGTGTAGTATTCCATGGTGTATATATATACCATGCTGTCTTTGTTGTCATGATGTATATGTACCGTGTCTTTGCTATTGTGAGTGGTACTGTGATTAACATACACGTGCATGTGCCTTTATAGTAGAACAATTTATATTCCTTTGGGAACATACCCCAAAATGGGATTGCCGAGTTGAATGGTAGTTCTACTTTAAGTTCTTTGAGAAATCTCCAAACTGCTTTCCACAGTGGCTAAATTAATTTATACTCCCAATAGCAGTGTAAAAGTGTTCCCTTTTTTCTGCAACCTCATCATCATGTTATTTTTTGACTTTTTAATAATAGCCATTCTGAATGGTGTGAGATGGTATGCTACTGTGGTTTTGATTTGCATTTCTCTATTCAGTAGTGATGTTGAACATTTTTTTCATATTCTTGTTGGCCATGTGTATGTTTTCTTTGAAGAAGTGTCTGTTCATGTCCTTTGCCCATTTTTAAAAAGGTGGTTGTTTGGTTTTTGCTTGTAAATTCAAGTTTCCTATAGACTTTGATATTAGACCTTTGTCATAAACATAGTTCAAAAATATTTTCTCTCATTCTGTGTGTTTACTTTGTTGATAGTTTCCTTTGCTGTGCAGAAGTCCTTTAGTTTAATTAAATTCCATTTGTCAATTTTTGTTTTTACCACAATTACTTTTGGCAATTCCATCATGAAATCTTAGCCAGGGCTTAAGTGCAGAGTGATATTTCCTATGTTTTCTTCTAGGGTTTTTATAATTTTAAATTTTATGTTTAAGTCTTTAATCCATTTTGAATTTTTTCAATATGGTGAAAGAAAACAGTCCAGTTTCAACCTTCTACATATGGCTAGCCTGTTATCCCAGCACCATTTATTGAGTATGGAGTCTTTCCCCATTGTTTATCTTTGTCAACTTTGCTGAAAATCAGATGGTTGTAGGTGTGCAGCTTTATTTGTGTGTTCTCCATTCTGTTCCATTAGTCTATGTGTATGTTTTGGTGCCAGAAACATGCTGCTTTGGTTACTGTAGCCTTGTAGCACAGTTTGATATCAGGTAATGTGATTCCTCTGGCTTTTTTTTTTTTTTTTTTTTTTAGGATTGCTTTGGCTATTTGAGCTCTGTTTTGTTTCCACATAATTTAAAAATTTTATTTTTCTAATTCTGTGAAAAATGTCATTGGTAGTTTGATAGGAATAGCATTGAACCCGTAAACTGCTTTGGGCAGTATGGCTATTTTAACAATACTAATTCTATCCATGAGCATGGAAAGGTGTTCATTTGTGTCATCTCTGATTTCTTTCAACAGTGTTTTGTAATTCTCACTGTACCAATCTTTCACCTCCCTGGTTAGCTATATTTGTAGGTGTATAGAAATGCTACTGATTCTTGTACATGGGTTTTGTATCCTGAAAGTTTGCTGAAGTTGTTCATCAGATCTCGGAGCTTTGGGGAAGAGAGTATGGGGTTTTCTAAGTATAAAATCATATCATCAGCAAAGAGAGATAGTTTGACTTCCTATCTTCTTATTTGGATACCTTTTATTTCTTTATTTTGCCTGATTGCTCTGGCCAGGACTTCCAGTACAATGGTGAATAAGAGCATTGAGAGTCTTGTTCTGGTCCTCAAGGGGAACATTTTGGGCTTTTGCCTGTTTATTATGAAGTTGAGTGTGAGTTTTGATTCTTTCTATCCATGAACATGGAAAGATTTTTCATTTGTTTATGTCATCTCTGATTTCTTTCAGCAGTGTATTTTAATTCTTGTTGTAGACATATTTCACCTTTCTGGTTAGCTGTATTCCTACGTAACATATCAATATAGATGGCTCTTATTATTTTCAGCTACGTTCCTTCAATCCCTAGTTTTTTGAGGATTTTCAACCTGAAGGGATGTTGACTTTTATCAAAGGTGTTTTCTGCATGCATTGAGATGATCATGTGATTTTTGTTTTTAATTCTGTTGATGTGATGAATCACATCTATTGACTTGTGTATATTGAAGCAATCTTGCATCCCAGTAATAAAGCCTACTGATCATGGTGGATTAGCTTTTTGATGTGTTGCTGGATTCATTTTGCTAGTATATTGCTGATGATTTTTGCATCTATGTTTATCAGGGATATTGACCTGAAGTTTTTTTTTCTTTTTTCTTTCTTTCTTTTTTGTTTTGTCTCTGCTAGGTTTTGGTATCAGAATTACGATGAGTTAGGGAGGAGCTTCTCCTCTTCAATTTTTTTGTACTAGTTGCAGCAGAATTGATACCAGCTTTTCTTAGGACATCTGGCAGAATTCATATGTGAATTTGGTCCTGGGCTTTTTCTGGTTGGTAGGCTTTTTATTTTTGATTCCATTTCAGGACTCATTGTTGGTCTGTTCATGGTTTCAATTTTTCCTGGTGCAGTCTTGAGAGGTTGTAAGTTTTCTACATTTTATCCATTTATTATAGGTTTTCTAGTTTGCATGCATACAGGTGTTCATAATAGTCTCTGAGGATTTTGTGTACTTGTTTAGCATTGGTGGTAATGTTCCCTTTGACTTTTCTGATTGTGTTTCTTTGGATGTTCTCTCTTTTTTCCTTTGTTAGCCTAGCTAGTGCTCTATAAATCTTATTTATTCTTTTAACATACTGACTTTTGGTTTTGGTGATCTTTTGTATGGTTTTTCACAACTCCATTTCACTCTCATTTTGGTGATTTATTTTCTTTTGCTAGCTTTAGGATTTGTTTGCTCTTTTTTTTTCGTATTTTCTCTAGGTTTAATGTTAGATTCTTAATTTAAAATCTTTCTAACTTTTTGATGTGGGCATTTGGTGCTATAAAATTTCTTCTTAACACTGCTTTAGCTGTGTCCCTGAAATTCTGGTATGTTGTATCATTGTTTTCATTAGTTTCAAAGAATTTGTTAATTTCTCTCTTAAGTTGTTTACTCAAAGGTCATTTAGAAGCAGGTTGTTTAATTTTCATGTTATTACATGGTTTAGAGAGATTTTCTTAGTACTGATTTCTAGTTTTATTACACTGTGATCTGACAGTGGTTGGTATGATTTTGGTTTTCATGAATTTGTTGAGAATTGTTTTATGACAGATTGTGTGGTTAATTTTAGAGTATGTGCCATATGCAGATGAAAAGAATGTATATTTCGTTGTTGTTGAGTGGGGTGTTCTGTAGATGCCTGTTAGATCCATTTGGTCAAGTGCCGAGTTCAGGTCTGTAATATAATTGTTAGTTTTCTGACTCAATAATCTGCCTAATACTGTCAATGAGGTCTTGAAGTCTCCCAATATTGTTGTGTGTTTATTTGAGTCTCTTTGTAGTCTTTAAGACCTTGCTTAATCAATTTGGGTAATCCAGTGTTGGGTGCATACATATGGTACTTTTTATCATTATGTAATGCTCTTCCTTGTCTTCTTACACTGTTGATTTAAAGTCTGTTTTGTCTGAAATTAGTATAGCAACCCTTGTTCTTTTTTTTCTGTTTTCCATTTGCTTGGTAGATTTTTCTCCATCCATTTACTTTAAGCCTATCAGTGTCATTGCATGTGAGATAATCTCTTAAAGACAGAATACAGCTGGGTCTTGCTGCTCTCTCCATTTGGCCACTATGTGTGCCTTTTAAGTGGGGCATTTAGTCCAGTTATGTTTAAGGTTAATATTGATATGTGCGGATTTGATCCTGTCATCATGTTGTTAGCTGGTTGCTATGCAGACCTTATTGTGTAGTTGCTGCATAGTGTCAATGATCTATTTACTTAAGTGTGTTTGTTTTTGTGCTGGCCAGTAACAGTTTTTTATTTCCATGTTTAGCACTCCTTTAAAGACATTTTATAAGGCAGGTCTGGTGGTAATGAATTCCCTTAGCATTTGCTTATCTGAAAAGGATCTCATTTCCTCTTTTGCTTATGAAGCTTAGTTTGGCTGGATATGAAATTCTTAGTTGGAAATTCCTTTTTTTTAAAGAATGTTGAATATAGGCTCTCAATCTCTCCTGGCTTGTATGGTTTCTGCTGAAAGGTCTACTATTAACCTAAAGATGTTCTCTTTGTAAGTGACCTCCCCCTTCTCTCTAGCTACATTTAATATTGTCTTTCACTTTGCCCTTGGAGAATCTGATGACTATGTTTCTTCGAGAAAATCATCTTGTATAGTAACTCACAGGAGTTTTCTGCGTTTCCTGAATATGAATGTTGACCTCCCTAGTGTGGTTGAGAAAATTATCAGAGACAATACCTTCAAATATGTTTTCCAAGTTGCTTATTCCCTCTCTCTCTTTCAGGGATGCCAATGAGTCATATGTTTGGTCTTTTTACGTAATCCTATATTTCTTGGAGGTTTTATTATTTTTTATTCTTTCTTTTTTTTTATTTTCTGACTGAGTTGATTCGAAGAACTGGTCTTCAAGCTGTGAGATTCTTTCTTCAACTTGGTCTATTCTTCTGTTGATACTTCCAATTGTATTATAAAATTATTTTAATGAGTTATTTGGCTCTATCTGAACAGTTTTGTTCTCTCTTTAAAAATGGCTTAATATTTCAGCTTTGTATTATTTTATTAGACTCCTTAGATTTCTTGGGTTGGATTTTGACTTTTTCCTGAATCTTAATGATCCCGATTCTTATCTAGATTCTGAATCCTATGTCTGTCACTTCAGCTATTTCAGCTGAATTAAGAACTATTTCTGGAAAACTAAGTGTGGTAATTTGGAGGTAGGAAAATACCATGACTTTGAGTTGTCAGACTACTTACACCTGTTCTTTCTCAACTGTGTAAGCTGGTGTTCCTTTAATCTTTGAAGTTGCTTTCGTTTAGATAAGGGGTATACACACACACACACACACACACACACACTTTGATACACTTGGAGGCTTGACTGTGGCATAATGTGGGTTTAGTAAACTGGCTTCTTTTCTGGACAACTTCAGGGGGACAAGGCTTATCACTTCTGGTCTGCATGCTCTCACCCTGGGGGGCTGGTATCAGGTCCATGACTTTGTTCTCTGGCCCCTCAAGGTTTGGCACCTGCTGTGTTGCAGGGGCCAAGGTGTTCCCAGTCCATTTGCAACAACAATCTGATGGGGGGTGCTGGTCAGAGTACTTCCTCTGGACAGCAGTAGTGGGATTTGCTCTCATATACATGTGTCATCAGTGATGGCAGTGCAGCAGGATGTATGCACATTAGGGAGGGCAAGGCACCAGTGGGGGTTTGACAGCCACTTTTTTTTTTCTTTCTTTTTTTTTTTTTTTTTTTTTTGTAGAGGCAAGGTCTCACTCTGTCACCCACGCTGGTCTCAAATTCCTGGCCTCAAGCAGTCTTCCTGCCCTAGCCTCCTCAGGTGATGAGATTATAGATGTGAGCCATGGCTCCCAGTGCTTCAGCAGACTAATTTTTATTCTTAACTCCTAAACACAGTTTTCACTGTGGAAACACTATCTGGCCACCTTCAAGCAATTTCTTATTAATGGGTAGAATCAAACTAAACTAGAGTTAGTTAAGGTAGTCCGGTTCACAGCTCCCTACCTAGAGAGAGGGGCATGCTATATTCTAAAATCTCAGCTATCCAGAATCAAGCTGAGTATGTCTAAGAGAACAAACACTGGCCTTAAACTCATACTGAGAATCCATGTGACAACATTTATTTATTTATTTATTTATTTATTTATTTATTTATTTATTTATTTATTTATTTATTTTTGAGACGGAGTCTCGCTCTGTTGCCTAGGCTGGAGTGCAGTGGCCCGATCTCAGCTCACTGCAAGCTCCGCCTTCCGGGTCTAGGCCATTCTCCTGCCTCAGCCTCCTGAGTAGCTGGGACTACAGGCGCCAGACACCTTGCCCGGCTAGCTTTTTGTAATTTTTAGTAGAGACGGGGTTTCACCGTGTTAGCCAGGGTGGTCTCGAACTCCTGACCTCGTGATCCGCCCGTCTCGGCCTCCCAAAGTGCTGGGATTATAGGCTTGAGCCACCGCGCCCGGCCAATGACAACATTTATTAATTACATTTTGCAAGAAGGTTATCAGGCTCCTATTAAAATTCTATTAACTCATTCCTTACCATGATTTATAACATGCTAGACTGGCAGTGTTGCAGGATGAAGCTTGTAAGTAGAGGGAACAATTGTCCCTAATGTCCCTAACTGAAGAGTTTCACAGGAGCTGGGGAATATAGAACGAAAAGTAGGAAAACCTGGGGCAAGCAGAAGGCAGCCACCCTATTTCCAACGATCTTCAAGACTAAGAGCAGTTGACAGACGTGGACAGAGAAAGATGCTACAACAGCACAAGCCAAAAACTGATCTTCCAGAAAGAGTCAGCAAAACAAAGTTAAGGACATGATAATTTCAAGCATTGCAATTGGGTCATTCAGTGCAAGAAAAAATAAGCTTTCATGCTTCACACCCATGAGGATATCTAAAATTATAGCACAGCACAAAAATGGATATTATTTTAGTTTAAAAAGTCAACGAATACGAAGTTTATTTATAAAGTTTTCATTTCAATAACTAACCAAGTGTAGTTGCTTTATTAAAAGGACAGCTTTTAGTTATTTGCAAAATTGTCTCTTAGGAAATAGCACATTTTCCAGTGTTGTTGGACAAATGAGATGCAACTGTAATATAATATGCTAGAGGTCATCCACGTCTAAACTGCTATTCTAAGCTTTGAAGAAAGTGGTAATTTGTTCAGGCTTCTACTAAATTGGGCACTAGAGGGATAATTGGTTAAGTAATATCCTTGTAGTAGAAAAAAGAAGAAAAATATATCTCTGCACTTTCAAGAATGTCTTATGGGCAATTTAGGTGTCATTTGCTCATCAATAAAATCTGTGCCAGCATATGACTTAAAAGCAAAAAGTGGTGATTCAATCTGGTGGAAAATAGGCACAGATCTTTACTGTGAGAATATGTAGTTTGTAGGTTCTAAAAATAGGGCAGAGTCTAATTTTAATTTTTTATAACAAATTTATTTTTGTCAAAATAAATTTTTTAAACGTGTCTTAAAGTCTTTAGAATATTTGGAATAAAATATTTTCAGCTCTATTAACAATTTCAAATGTAATAATGACATTTCAATATCAATTTATAATTTAAAAGACGCATCAGATACATTACTTCAAACCCAATAATGCTACAACAGAAATATTAACTCTATTGTATAAATGCAGATGATTACTCTTAGAAAGAGGAATAAATTATTTAGTACCTACTGCATTTTACAATGCGTTATTTTATTTAATCCTTTTAATAACCTGACAAGGAAGGAATCACTAATGCCATTTACAAATGAGAAAACCCACGCTTAGGGAAACTTGTTTCTTGGTTTTTCGAAGTCCAAAATCTATATCTCCCTTCTGCATTTCTCTATTTCCAAATAACTTGTTAAGAAACACTCGGCAAACCAGTAGATTTCAAACAGCTCCATCACTCAGCCTGGGGTTCTTTCTGGTAAACTAATAAAACTAACTTGGCTGTTATTACTTTTTAATGACAATGAGCATGCATTGACTTCCAGTGACACTAAACAAACAATAAAAATCTTGAATTTGGTTCTATACAGTAAAATGTACAGCAGAATAAATAGCTGTAAATTAATAGTAATAAGCAGTTCATCAGAATAACCTGGTTTCTCAAATGTATCACCCTTAAATTAGTCAAAATGACTATTAGAGTTGCATTTTATCTGTGTTATCATGTAATAATATGCAAATATTTATCTTATCCTCTTAATAAGTACATATTGAGTATCGACTATATGCCAGGATTATCTAGAAGTGAGATTTGAAGGTAAGCAAACAGCCCAGCGCCGAAAGCTCTCGCAATTTAGGTGAGGGTGGTTCCAAATTGCTGGCTCCATCTGTTTATGTTAAGAATAATTGAATTTTAAAAGTGACCACATATGCAGCCCTAGCTAAATACAGATGATGGTCAAATGGAGGGGAGCAGATCTACAATTTGGAGACAGTCATGACAAAATTTAGCTACAGTCAGTTTTATGTGAAACAACGCTAATAAAATAAAAAGATGGCTATGTGATAATTCTGCTGGGCACTTTATGCATCATTACATGGTTGCAAATCTGTAAAAGACATATTATCACCATATTACAGGAGAGAGGGATTGCACAGATGCTAAGTAGTGGAGATAGGTTTTGAATGACAAACATTGACAAGAGATTATTATAATAACATGGGATAAGATTTATGACAAAGTTATGCAAAAATTGGTGTGTGAGTATAGAATATAGGATACATGATTAATTCAATAAAAGGCCTATTTTCAGAGGACTTATATTGTCCATGATAGAGACCAAATTTTGCTCATTGGTCAAATGTGGAGATATGTGAGTGAGCAAATTAGTATAGCCATTGTTAAATGACTGTACTGTTGATTCATAAAACTGTCTGTTACAATGGCAGAATTACCTAAAGTTTAAACTGAGGACATGTGTCTATATTTCATTGATAAATAATCCCAGTCTGGGTTTAGTCCTAAACACCAAACCAGTAGCACATTAGACAATAATTGTTAGTACTTAGGTCTTGAGAACTGTACTTCATGACTTTGGTCAATATCAAAAATTTACTTTTTCTGTTAAAATAAACTCAGTAAACTGTGTGTGGTGGTGCACTCCTATAGTCCCAGCTATTCTGGAGGCTGAGGTAAAAAGATCGCTTGAGCTCAGGAGTTAAAGGCTGCAGCAAGCTATGATGGTACCACTGCATTCCAGCCCAGGTGACAGAGCAAACCCTCATCTCTTAAAAAAAAAATTAAAAGTCTCAAATAAGTACTAACAGTCTTATTAGTTTGAAATAATTCTGAATTATACTTTGAGTCTGGGAAATCTAATTCTAGCCATCCCAGAGATTAAATCAACTCATTAGAACTTGGACTGTGCAGACTGAACACCTAAATTGAGAAGCTAATGCTACTTAGTTGGGGAATTCATTAAAAATGCTATTCCAGTCAATGTTGTTACATAGTGGCCTCTCATTTGCATTCATTCATGCAAATGAATGACTATTAATGTTACTACTTTGTTACTATTTTTGCTGTAATGTTACTATATTGCTATGGCTATGGAAAATGATTCCAGCATCTTGAATTTTTGTTGAAGCGTTTATCAAGTACTTTTAAGCATTTGATACAAATCAAGATTTGTCAAGTATTTTTAAGCCCCTAAAGCATATATGTTCAAGGAAGACAGGGACTTGTATGCTTTGTCAATGCTCATATTTCCAATACATAGAACACGGAAGGCACTTACCTAATATTTATTACTTACCTAATATAGAACATAGAAAGCACTTAGCTAATTTATTACTGCAGTATGCACATAATAGATGCCCCATTAATATTTGCTAAATGAATTACCATATGTCCTTGGAATGCACTTCTTTCAATTTATAAATTTGGGTCAAGTGGATTTTTTTTTTTTTTCTATTTTCCCTCTCTTTACTAATTCTTGCAAGAGGACAGGGAGAGGGCTGTGGAAATGCTCACTTTATGAATTCACCTTAAAGGCTAGAACTTGTTTCAGATAATTTTAATCAATACTATGTTTATTCTTTAAAATCACAATTTTATTTTCACAACGTAAATAAAATTTCTCTCCACATATTGTGTAATATATGAATGAGACATCTGAGAACTGGAAATAACATATTTTCTGGAAAACAGGTTGATCACTTTAAAGTTAGGTGAGTGCAAAAGTAATTGCAATTTTGCATTGTTAGAATTTGCCATTTGATATTGGAGTACCTTCTTAAACAAATGTGGTTATGTTACACATCATTTTAATGGGCATTTCTTGCTTTATGTTTTTGTGAATGACTTGGTACTTGCTGTTTATTTTATGTTTATTTTAGACTGTGGAAATGATGTTAGACAAAAAGGAAATTCAAGCGATTTTCTTATTCTGGTTCAAAATGGGTAGTAAAGCAGCAGAGACAACTCACATCAACAACGCATGTGGCCCAGGAACTGCTAACGAATGTACAGTGCAGTGGTGGTTCAAGAAGTTTTGCAAAGGAGACAAGAGCTTCGAAGATGAGGAGTGAGTGGCCGGCCATCGGAAGTTGACAACAACCAATTCAGAGCAGTCATGGAAGCTGATCCTCTTACAACTACACGAGAAGTTGCCAAAGAACTCAACACTGACCATTCTACAGTCGTTCAGCATTTGAAGCAAATTGGAAAGCTGAAAAAACTCCGTAAGTGGATGCCTCATGAACGGAGCAAAAAATAAGAATTATCACTTTGAAGTGTCATCTTTTATTATTCTACACAACAAGGAGCCATTTCTCCATACAATTGTGACACGCAACAAAAAGTGGACTTTATACAACAACTAGCGACTACCCGCTCAGTGACTCGGCTGGGAAGAAGCCCCAAAGCCCTTCCTAAAGCTAAACTTACACCAAGAAAAAGTGATGGTCACTATTTGGTGGTCTGCTGCCAGTCTGATCCACTACAGCTTTCTGAATCCTGGTGAAACCATTACATCTGAGAAATATGCTCAGCAAATCGAGGAGATGCGCCAAAAATGGCAATACCTGCAGCCACCATTGGTACACAGAAAGGGCCCAATTCTTCTCCATGACAACACCTGACTGCACATCACATAACCAATGCTTCTTCAAAAGTTGAACAAATTGGGCTACGAAGTTTTGCTTCCTCTGTCATATTCACCGGACCTCTTACCAACTGACTACCACTCTTCACGAATCTCGACAACTTTTTATTAGGGAAAATGCTCCCACAACCAGCAGGGTGCAGAAAATTCTTTCCAAGAGTTTTTCAGATCCCAAAGCATGGATTTTTATCCTAAAGAATTAGTGTTGGAAGTTCGGGCTAGGGCAATCAGGCAAGAGAAAGAAATCAAGGGTATTCAGTTAGGAAAAGAAGAAGTCAAATTATCCCTGTTTGCAGATGACATGATTGTATATTTAGAAAACCCCATTGTCTCAGCCCAAAATCTCCTTAAGCTGATAAGCAACTTCAGCAAAGTCTCAGGAT
>NW_012115844.1:759185-850068 GCF_000951035.1 Colobus angolensis palliatus | reverse complement strand
GTCCTTTGTAGGGACATGGATGCAGCTGGAAACCATCATTCTTAGCAAACTATCAAAGAACAGAAAACCAAACACCGCATGTTCTCACTCATAGGTGGGAACTGAACAATGAGATCACTTGGACTCGGGAAGGGGAACATCACAACTGGGGCCTATCATGGGAAGGGAGAGGGAGGAAGGATTGCATTGGGAGTTATACCTGATGTAAATGACAAGTTGATGGGTACTGACGAGTTGATGGGCGCAGCACACCAACATGGCACAAGTATACATATGTAACAAACCTGCACGTTATGCACATGTACCCTAGAACTTAAAGTATAATTGAAAAATAAATAAATAAAAAAATAAATAAAGAATTAAACAAACTTATTTCTCATTGGCAAAACTGCGTTGATTGTACTGGTTCCTATTTTGATTACTAAAGATGTGTTTGAGCCTAGTTACAATGATTTAAAATTCATGGTGTGAAACCACAATTACTTTTGCACCAACCTGATATTACTTTTTCTTAAGAAGTATTTACTTAGTTTTAGGTGTGATATTTTTGTTATTTGTTTTGTTTTGCTTTTGTTTTTGACAGCCTCTTCTTGCTCTGTCACCCACGCTGGAATGCAATGGTGTGATGCAAGCTCACCGCAGTCTCGAACTCTTGGACTCAAGCCATCAGCTCGCCTCTGCCTCCTGTGTAGCTAGGACCACAAGTATGAATGAGCACGACTTGCCCTTACATTTACTACTTGAATGGGTTTCTCAAGCTAGCCATGCCAACAGACTTTGTTAGCACCATTTTATAGAAAAATGTGGGATTCAGTGTTTTGCTCAGAGTAATTGATGAAATTGGTGGAAATGCTACCTGGGCTCAATTTAGCTTAAAGGTCTATGCCCTTTGCATTATGTTCCTATTCTTTCTACCAATAACGTTATGATTTTAAAAAGTTCAGGGAGATGGGCAAATAGGATTTGCCTTGATCTTGAGAACCTGCTACATGCTGAGTGCTCTGCTAGATGCTGGTGGTCCAACAGTGAACAAAACGGACAAAGGTTGGGCTCTTTTAATCGAGCTATAGATGAAACGAACTTAAAAGCCAGTGCTGGAGATAAGAGATGATTAAGCAAACACAAAAATAAACATATCATTAACCCTGGGTGGATCATAATGGAGGAAATGACCAATGCAAGAATAGAAAACAACACAGGGGCCTGCTTAGAAAATGAGCCTCCTTCGTAGTCCCTGTATAACTCTGAACAAGCAAAATGTGAGAATTAAACATTGTTTCCACTTCCTGCTCTCCAGTTACATTTTGAAAAAATTATCAAGATTCTTTCATATTCAGTTTCTTTATAGGAAAGATAGAATTCATCTTTTGAAGCTATTTTGAGCTTAGATAATTTTGGTTGTGAAAATGCTACACACTCAGACACATATTAAGGCTTTATTATAAATTATTAAAGTTTTTACACATGCATTTATTTGATAAATATTTGTTGAACACTTATGACCTATAGAAACTAGGCAAAGTACTCAAAATATAAAGATAAATAAGTTGAAATTCATACTCTTAAAAATAATTAATGGGTAAAACACATCCATAATTAGAAAATTATATTACATTCTGCCAAGTAAAATATATATAAAGATAAATAAGTTGAAATTCTTAAAAGTAATTGATTAAAGGATAAAACACATCCATAATTAGAAAATTATATTACATTCTGCCAAGTAAAATATAGATAAACGTAGCGGAGAAACACCTAACACATTAAACCATCCTGGAGGATATGACATTCCTCCAACGTGGCAAAAAGATTCCTGGTAGAACAGCAGAGACAGAAAGATGGAGACGGGACACAGCATTGGTTTCTGGAAGTTAAGTGTGGACTAGTGCTGGGGCTTGCAAGAAGTAAAAGGGATGGATAATGGACAACTTTTCATGCTTTCCTGTTATCTCATTTAATTTTCTCCACTAAGAAGGAGACCAGCTTGACATATTACCAAGGCTATTGCACAAATTAGAAAACTTTTGAGCACTAGATTCTAAGAAGATAGATCTGAATACTTCAGATTAAAGAGTAAATAACTGGAGGCGAGGTTAAGAATGCAGAAATACAAAATCACAGAGTGATGATCACATCCCGTGAAAAAGGAGAGAGACTGGGCTGATGGCCGGAGAGGTATATGGTCAACAGAGATATTTTGCTTTATTTCATTTACATATGTCTTTATGCTGAAGCTTAAAGCAAGGAGGAAATAGAAGGTACTGAAGAAAAATAACGATTAGGAGAAGAGACTAGAAAATAAGAGAGGTAAGGAGCAGAGGTGAAGGGATTACCCCTAATGCTAATAATACTTCATCAGTGTGTATTCAGTATTTACTATGTGTGAGAATCTGTTGTAAATGCATTAACATGTTTATGAGGTGTGTACCATTTTTACACAACTTTAAAGAAGAGAAAACTAAAGTACAGAAAAGGTAAAATAATTGTCTCAATATTACTGAGCTGGTTAATGCTGTAAATGGGACTCAATCACACCACTAAGCTCTATGAAAGTAAAGGTAGAAAAATATTACTCGGTTTGTAATTTGTAACATTGCCACTACCATATACTATATATAATGTTCCTTCATCAAATCTAGATATTATAGTAACATAGTTTAGATCTAATTAACAAGAGTGTATTGAAAGCAAAATCTTAATTCCTAAAGTACAACCCCTGTTAATTTTTATTTTCCTAGCAGAATGAGACAAACAAAAAACTAAGATGATTTTTTTAAGCACTTCAATTCTTTCCTCCCAATATATGACCTATTTCTATAAAATACAAAGATGTGCAATTTGAAAAATATTTTTGAGTTTTGGCATATACCTGCAAAAAGGCTTTTATATTTTATCTTCAAGAAGCATATGTCTTTTGAAAAATGTTTCCAAGGGATTGTTCCTGACGCTGCTCTGATGAAAAATCAGGTTTGGATGAATGAAAAGGTTGGTTTCTTTAAACTCATTAAATGTGTCCAAATGTTTTGCTCTCTGTCTCTCTTACTCATGACGAATCTCGCTAATTTGAGTTCATCTGAATATTTCGAAACTGGAAGTTATTTGTCAATCTACCGAATTGTTTTCGGAAGACTGCTGAATTAAATTATTTAGTAAACCTGATATTATAATATCAATTAACTATTCCATTAGAATATTAATCAAATCCTTGCTGTTTTATGGGTGATTGCCTATAATTTATTGATCACTAATAATATTATCATGAAATTGTTTTTAAGCACAATTAGGATATGCTGAAACATATAGGACCTCTTTTCTTTCCTGGCCATAATAGAATAACACGGTCCAAATGTTTTCATTTCACATGTTCTGCTAGATAGTATATAAAACAATCACGTTCAGACATTTTACAATAGGCAGCAAGGTTCTGTGATTGCTCAGAGAAGGAGAACAACACGGTAGTCCTTTAGATCACTTGGCATTCTGACTGGAGGCACATATTGGACCACAGAGCAATAGGAAATAAGGCAAGCACAGCATTCAGGCCTCACTGAATTTAAGTTACAGAATTTAAAGTTTAAGGAGACCAAAGTTGCTGAGTGCTGCAGTTTTAGAAAGAAAACAGTTAAACAGAAAAAGAGCTCCAGAAATCGATAGCGAAATACTTACTTGTTAAACACCAGGGGCAAGACTCCATGAAGTAGGTCTAACAGCATTGAGGAACTGTGAGCAAAGTGGTTTCCATACTCAATTCAGTGCGAGAAAATGTTTGGGTGTCAACCAGCCTGAGTAAGAAGTATTCACTGATTACTCAGGATATTCATGAGAGACCCCAGAAGAACCAGGTCTTTTCAGCGAAAGTAAACGATGGAATAAAGAGGAGTGTAGATCTGCTCTGACAACGATTAAAGGTAAGACTAAAAAGATCACACTGGGCTGGGCACGGTAACTCACGCCTGTAATCCCAGCACTTTGGGAGGCCGAGGAGGGTGGATCAGGAGGTGTGGAGATCGAGACCATCCTGGCTAACATGGTGAAACCCCATCTCTACTAAAAATACAAAAAATTAGCTGGGCGAGGTGGCGGGCCCCTGTAGCCCAGCTACTCGGGAGGCTGAGGCAGAAGAATGGCGTAAATCCGGGAGGCGGAGCTTGCAGTGAGTTGAGATGGCGCCACTGCACTGCACTCCAGCCTGGGTGACAGAGCGAGACTCCGCCTCAAAAAAAAAAAAAAAAAAAAAGATCCCACTAAACTGGAACTAATTAACTAATTAAGAGTCTGCCAGAACAAAGCCCAATCCTCATACAATAAAAACAATAAATTTCAGACAATTCACAACAAAATATCAGAATATCCAGAATCCAATAGCAATTACTAGACATGTAAAGAAGCAAAATTAAGTAAATTACAACCAGGAAAAAAAAAAACAATAGAAGCAGACGAGGAAATGAGGAAGAACATGAATTCAGAAATAAAGATTTTTAAATAGCTATGAAGTTTTGTTACTATATTAATTAAAGAAGAGGGAGGAAAGAGAAAATACCAAAAATAAGCAAATACAACTGCTAGAAATGAAAATATATAATGTACGAAATAGTGGGATTTTAAAAAGTAAGAATGGACTAATATGAGATCAGGCATGGCAGAAGTAAATGTTAGTAAACTTGAAAAAAATAGCAATACAAATTACGTTAAAAAGACCACAGGGAGAGTTAAAGGTTTTAAAATATCAACAGGGCATCTGTTAGTGATAGAATAATATCAAATACCCTTATATACAATAAAACTGGAGTTCCAAAAGAAGGGGTTGTGAAATAGAATTATTTTAAAATAAATAGCCAACTCTTTTCCTAATTTAATGGAATTTATAAACCTATGCTTCTATGAGAAACTCAATGAACCTCAACTGGGATAAATACAAAGAAAATCATACCAATTCATAGTGATCAAATTGCACAAAACTTCACAGAAATAAAATTTTATGAGAAGCCAGATACATAATCTATATTTGCATAAAATACAAATAACCAGTCATAAGAAACTACGAAAGCCAGAAAAAATAAAAAGGTAGCTTTAAATTGGCGTATGAAATATTTTCAAGTTAGAATTCTACATTCAGTTTGTGTGCTGAAAAGACCCACACCCGCACCCCGGCACACACACACATTGCTGAGAAGACCACACCACCCCTCTCTCCCCGCAAAAAGATTTAAAAATTTCAGAAATAAATGTATATTGTCAATTTGTTTTTGACAAAAATATCAAGTAGAAAAACCAAATAAGAATGAGACTTTTTCAATGCATGGTGTTGGAATAACTGAATATGCATCCATATGTAGGGAAAAACACCCACCCACCCACACTCATGTGACATATAAAGAAATCTCAATAGATGCTAGTTATGGTCATTATTTTTCCTAACATGTACAATTGGAATAATGGTATTAGTTCAACTGATCAGCCTAACTTAAGTGATAGAAGGCAGGATGTGGCTAAGTAGGTTGTTTATGAGATGAATACTGGAAATACCATTGTAATGCTGTTTAATTTATTTTTTAATTTAGGAAAGAAGACATATTGATCTACTTTTAGCTCAGAATTCATGCTAGAAATATGTTTTTGTACTAAAATGGTTTTAAAGTGCCTCTCTGTCTGCTAGGGTGAACAGAGAATGCTGAAAGCCACAAGAGAAGGCATTCACCAAAGAGAACAGAGCCAGGAAAGAGCCTTTGAGAAAGAGAAGGCTTTAGAGACGTCGTTTCAACTTGGCAGTAAAGCAAACAAGCAACATAGCCGCAGGACTGTTGTAGTGCGACAATGTTTTCTCTAGAAATAAACATTCAAGTCTTAAGGATTTGTTTTGAGCAAATGCATAAGAAATAAATAAAACCTTTGATAAGTAATATGCATGTGTGTATGTGTGTATAGGACACTAGGGAGGAAAACAGCATCATGAAACACTCTAAGGGTAAATACAAAAAATAAAAAAGGATTTTGTTTTTTTCTTATGACATCTGAAACATCACTTTTCAAACCTTTCAATGTAGGTGATGTATCCATCCTACAGTGTCTGTGAGCCTTATTTTATTCCTTAGTAAAATAAATCTATTGGATAAAAGGGTCTCTTTAGTTCATCCTAGATTTAACGGTTGCTATAGCATCTCCCCTTTTCTCTGGAAAAAAAATATATATATGGTCCATTTCCTTTGGAAAGCTTAACCCAATCTCTACAGCACCCTTGACATGAAAAGAAATGCTATAGTGGTTATTTTTGGCTTTTAAAAAAAGAGTTTGTTTAGCATGGAAAAATCTTTGCAGCTTGTGGGGCGATGATCAAGAGAGAGAAAATTTTATAATCTCCCTTACAGAGCTCTTCATGGCTATGACCACATATGAAAAGTCCCCCTGACAAAGGTGTCTGCCAGATGTTTCACGTGACACTGACTTTCCTAAGAGTGAGACCATATAAGCCAGATGCCAACCTCATCTAATTTGTTGAAACATAATTCATTTCCAATGAGGATATTAGATGAGAGAGGAAAGAGTGTTTTTATAGACTGCAGAGAAGTAATAGTGGAGGAAATAACTTGAAATAGACTGAGAATTACTTTTGGTCCTAGGAGACTTGGAAGTGAAATATGAGTTCCTTGAAACTGCCCTCAGGTCTTTAGTCTTCTTTAAAGTGTTCTATGGTTCACCGGAAATCCCACTCCTTTTCTTACAACAACTATTAACAATACTACTTGGGTTGGCTTTAGGGCTTTTAGATGTGTTTATAAACACCTGTTAACTGTTGTTCACATGGGGAAACATGGTTCTTCACTGGCTAGCAATAATACTTGTTCAACAAAAAGGGCACATGTTACATAATGCACTGTGGCTACTCGCGTGTATTGGTGAACCATCTTCTGGAGCAAAATGCGCTGGTTATCACAGATACCCAGGTAGACTTAGAGTCGTTTACTCCAGACCATGACAACAAGTTCTCCCATACTCCTTTTAATTTCCTCTCCACTGACTCGGTTTCCTCTGCCTTGAAACCTGATCAGACCACCCACTTTTTGAAGAGCACAAGATTTCATTAATAAAGTTACCGTTCAGGATTTTATTCCGGAAGAAAATTACACTGTCCCCACTTCTCTCATTTTGTGTTGGAAAATCAGGTTAACAGACTATTTATTATTAGCCTCAAAGAAGAAATTAGTCACAGGTGGATCGTAAAGACAAAGCTAGTGTGAGGAGAGTCAATCCTTTCCCTGTATTCCACTGCAGACCCTGGAAATAAATGTGGTTATACAAGCCATGAGCTTCCAAATGGAGAACAGAGAGACTAAAGGGGTATCTAAGGATTGCCATTCCAATTGAGCTGTGGGCAAATGTCACAGCAAGTCTAGGAATCGGGGTCAAGGGCAGGAATAGAAGGCAACTCAGTTTCTAGGTATCAGGACATAAGTCACAAAGAACCTAGTGCAGAAGACATCAGAGTTAGAGTCATGGATGAAAGTCAAGGTTCAAATCTGATAATATAAAGAAAGATAAAGTAAGAATCTGCAACAGTCAGCCAGTCTTAGTTGGGGAGGAAGAAGTAAATTTTGGTCTAAATTAATTTAGGAAAAAAGTTCCAATTGACAAGGAATTTATTGAAAGGTCCAGGCACCCAGATGCTTGGATAAGCATCAGATTATCTCCAAATGCGCGGTCTCTGGCTCACACTAGATCTGTTACAGGGCTCGCTTTCAGAGTCACTACCTTCCCATCAAGAGGGTGTTTTCCCGACTCACAACTCAGCTCCTCCCCTAGTCTTAACTAGCCATTTTGCAAAGTGAGCATACGCCACTACAGAGTTGCTTCCTCATCAACTGATATAATTGTACTCGTATCTGCAAATGGTCCAGCAATTCACATGCCAGTGCATTTTGTGAATGTCCCTAGCTCAGTGACTTTTTAAAAAATACAGAGACACAATGTGATTTTCCCATCTTTGCTCCTATCTGAAGAACGGCTGGTAACACAGATATCTTCACATTTCTCACAACTGCATCAGCATGATTTCAAGAAGTGTTTGAGACATTTTTTCATCTCAGTTCTGTGTTCAGTCATTACAGGAGACATTCAGTGCTTTCCCTTAGGTCAAGCTCCTGGGCCCCTCATCTATAACACTGAAGTTAAACATGATTTTTTCTTGCTAAAGACTGACATAGATTTTAGTGAGAATGATCTGTTTTTCATCACATTTTCTTCCCAGATCAGAGGTTTCCAGAATGTGAATATGGTAAAAAGTAAAGGGTGGTTGGGGGTGGATGAGAATCATGACAATCTCCTACTCTTTGTTCACTGGCCTCCTATGTTAGACTCTGATTTTGCAAATACAATTTCCTTCTCCCTTAGTAAAGTTATATCTGTGCAAATCTCAGATCTCCTACATACAGACTCACAGCAAAAATTGTCAGTGGCAGGCCAAGAGATGCCTCAATTCCAGAATAAATGGAGTTTTATGAAAAAGCATCATAGAACCAATGGCATATAGAATCATTGTTGTTCTCAAGTATCATAATAGACATACAAATATGAACATATTTTAAGGTTTGGAAAGGCTTGAAGCACTAAATTTTGTTTTCAAAATTCACTTAAAGTCTTAAAACTGCCAAATTTTTATTCACAGAGTAAGCAGCAACAAAATCTCTTGAGGTTTTCTGGGACATAGATGTCTTTTCTAAACTGTGTATCTCTCCACAGACCAGGGTGGCCTTTAAAAGCTCCCCTAATCCTGTCATAACATTTCCCCTAGAAACCATTAAACAAACTAAGCATCACTTATTTATTCTATGAAGACATGCTCCTTATCTTTCTTTTGTTGAATTTTCTGTTTTAATTTATCTATTATACATCTATATATTTATCTACCTATCATCTATTAATCATCTATACTCTCTGTTGGGAAACCCAAAAATGAATCCCAGCACTAATACTGCAGCCTGAGACTCCTAGTGCCACAAGGTTTTGAGCTCCTGCCATGTACATATGTTGGCTGATTCTCACAACATTCTGAGATGGATATTACTATCCTCGTTTTGCTATGAGAAAACAGCAACTCAGAAAGCTTAAGCAACCTGTCCAAGATCACACAGCTTTCAAGAAGCACAGGCAGGCCGGGCGCGGTGGCTCAAGCCTGTAATCCCAGCACTTTGGGAGGCCGAGACGGGCGGATCACGAGGTCAGGAGATCGAGACCATCCTGGCTAACACGGTGAAACCCCGTCTCTACTAAAAAATACAAAAAAACTAGCCGGGCGAGGTGGTGGGTGCCTGTAGTCCCAGCTACTCGGGAGGCTGAGGCAGGAGAATGGCGTAAACCCGGGAGGCGGAGCTTGCAGTGAGCTGAGATCCGGCCACTGCACTCCAGCCTGGGCGACAGAGCAAGACTCCGTCTCAAAAAAAAAAAAAAAAGAAGCACAGGCAAATTTTGAAGCCAGGTTTGTCTCCAAAGCTAGTGCCTTTTCCATTATTACACTGCCACTTAGCTCTTTGCACCTCTCTTTTCCTTTCCTTGGGGCAAATAATACTAATATTATGGGATGGTTGTGTGAATTAATTACAAAATGCAAATGTACCTAGTACAAAGCCTTAGGAGCCTTAGGTACATTAGGGCCCAAATACTATCTTCACTTTAATTTATCCCATTGTTTTTAAAGGTTACCTTTTTTTTTTCAATTGGAATTAATCTATGAAAGTCTGCAGGGAGATTATCCTCTAGAAGCACTTAGGATACCGTGGGGAAAGAGAAAGGCATTGTTGTTTCCCAGAGCCCTCAAAAAGATGCTGAAGGTGATAAAAACAAGGAGGCAGGATTCTGAAGGAAGAACTAAGGAGAAGAAAAGTTTGTAAATGAGACTGAAAAATGTGGACCAAACTAGAAGGAAAAACAGGAGATAAAATATTACAAAAACAAGGAGGAAAATATTTTGAAAAAGACCTCAAATCATTTAAAAGCAGTATGTCATAGATAATTATAATAGCTAAGCTTATATGACTCTTTTATGTGCCAGCCCTACTGGGTTTTATATATATATATACACACATACTCACACATATATATACACATAATATATAAATAATATATATTATAAATTAAATTATATGTAATATAGCATTATATAGAATATATATCATTTATGTATTATATAATACTATAATATTATATATATACACATGTATTTAAAATCATTACATTGCTCACAACAATGTACAAAACAGATATTATTGTTATTCCCATTTTACAGAATAGGGATTTGAATATTAGAAAGATTGGCACCCAAAGTCATTATATCAGTTTTCTATGCTGTGTCACAATATTACTACAAATCTGGCAGCTCAAATAAAACATGATCTTACCATTTTTATGGGTTAGAAATTTAGCCACAGGCTAGCTGGGTCCTTTGCTTACAGCTTCACCAGCCTATCTTCACAGTTTAGGCAGGGCTGTATTCTCATCTGGAGGTTCGAGTGAGGAAAACAGCTTCCCAGCTGACTCAGTTCCTTGACGGTTATTGGCTGTAGGTTGCCTGCAGTTCCTAGAGTCTATCCACAGTTCCTTGCCATATGGACATTCTCAAAATTGTCATTTACTTCATCAAACCCGCTAGAATAATCTCTGGGGGGAGTCTGCTAGCAAGCTAGTCTTTTACAATGTAATGTCATCATGGACATGACAACTCATAATCTTTGACATATTATATTGGTTGGAAATAAATCACAGGTTCTACTCACACTCAAAAGAAGATTACAGAAGGGCATGAATACCAGAAGGCAGGAATCACTGGGGGTGGCTTGAGGGTCTGCATACTAGTCACCCAGTCCCTAGAGGTGACACAGTTTACCTCTAGGGACTTTTCTTAAGCATTTTTCCACTGGGATTGGCAACATGGATATCAACAGAGATTTGAGGGAGAGCAATTTTACTGGAGCTATGAGGGAAAACCCAACCGCTAAGACAACAGGCAAATTTCAATTATTCCTAAATTTTTGCTTTTGTTCCTTCCTTTCTTGTCTTTTGTTTCTTTTCATTTTCACTTCCCTTCCTTTTATTTTTCTTCTTCTTCTGATCCTGATCCTCTTTTTTCTTCTTTCTCTTTAACAATCAATTGCTGATATAGTGAATCACAAATTTTGTTTACTCCAATAACATTTACTCGTAACAGGTACTAAGTCAGGTGCTTAGGGCCCAGTTCTGAATTAGAAGCATGTTTATTTGCTCCCAGAGCTTACCATCTTCCTAAGACTCTGAGACAAACTTTTATCTTGAAAATTTATCAGACTGACCCTCTGAATTATTCAGTAGGCACAATTCATCTCTCTTGTCACTGGCCCTTCTGGTCTGACTTTTTCCCTGAAGTGAAAGAAGTATACTTGGAAATTCATGGGGACTGTGAAGTCAATCCAACCTGTGTTTGAAATTGGCTGGTACCAGGCTACATTCATCAACCTTGCTGCTGAAAATCTTAACTTTTCAGAAACTGTATATAATTCAAAAAGGCAATGTATAAAAGCACTGATTGTAAGTCCTGCCATTCCCTAATAATATGGTCTAATTGAGAAAATGATGACTTCTACCTAATGTAAAGTACTTTTACAATGACCTCCAAAAGGTAAACATTTAGTTCTTTTAACCATGCACCTTTACCAAAAATGAGCAAACATAAAAGGGGCCTATAAACTAGCAAAGCTTAGTTTTTTATTTTTCTGTTTAATCCTTGGACTTATACATAGAGTCAATAAACACATGTAAGAAATGGTCACATCTGTTAAATTATTTTATGAAAAAAAGGAAGAATGAATAATAGAATGAACCAGCAAAAGAGAAGTGAATAAATACATGAGTAAATAATGAATCAACTACCTACCTAGTAAGAACAACTTTGTGTAGGCCAAAGATGATAAACTAATTTTTGAAAAGACATATTTCTTTTGTATTTTCCCATTTTGCTTTTTTCCACTTGAGCTGTCCATAGCAAAATGTTAAGGAGTAAATGCGGAAGTCTTACTAAACCACAATGGTGAGAGTTTTGTAGAGTAGTCTTAGGCTCAGGAATTTCCCTAGTCTGACAGAGGTAACTGGAGCTGAGGAAAAGCAACAACAACAACAAACAGACAAAAAGTGATTCTGGGTTTCAGATAATCTCCAGCCAAGATAGCATTTGCTAAAGGAGAAAAGAGACTTGATCCAAAGCCAAGTGTCTAACACCCAGCCAGCCAAGAAGATGCAGGGGTGCTAGCCATTAGTGGGTTAGAGCCAAAAGAATGCCTTGTGAATTAGGGCTACCACCTCTTGAGTACTTTCTATAAGCCAGAGACGTTGCATGCTGTCTTCTTCAAGCTCCAGCAGTTCTCAGTGCAGGAACAAGGCCATGGGACTTCACCTAAAGTTCCTGAGGCCTACTGGCTTTCAGCATTCAGAAGTATATAACTCTAGAAAGCATAATACTCTATATATGCTTCATACTATATAACATCCTCAGCATAATCACATTAATACTTCTGCATGCAAAAATTGTGACTATTAAGTGTGATAAGGGAAGACTTACATAGTTGTATGTCAATTCAGAACAGATTTTACTGCCAAAGGATCTTTCACTCTAAATTAATTAATTTTTTTTAGATTCAGGGCTTTAGAATTTCAGAATTGTGTAAAAGAAATTGTGAACATGAATTTGTATAGTCATGGTATAGATAAAGAAACTGAGACTCAGAGAAGTAAAACGACTCACCAATATTTGCAGAGCTGAGGAGCATGGAATCAGCATGTGGACATCAAAGTGATGCTCGATGTTCCTAGAGAATATAGGCCTAGAGGAAGAAGCTTGAGTCTTGCTGGTCTGAGTCTGTTCAACACATCCTTTCTATTTATTCACAACGAAACTGTGGATATAGGGCCTCTCAGTGACCCAGGCTTTGCTCAATTTTTGAGTCTTCCAGGATATTAAATGATGAAGAAATACTAAGATTCAGTTGTGAAAAATATACATTTTCCCTTAATCTTTCACTTTAGAAAAACACACAGAGTAATCTTTATTTGGAAAGAACATTTTTAAAAATCTAAAATTAAGACCTTTTATGAGCATGACTGGTTAAATGAGTCTGATAGTCCCATTTGCCACAATTTTAGCCCTAGAGAAATGTCAGTGGAACACATCATATCTCAACAGTCTTAGGATCAAGAGAATTGATTATTGAGAAGGTGCTGTGTGAATTGTAAAACATAATATGCACATGTACAATCATCATTATTAATAAACAACTGTATTATTTGCATCTACCACTTTGGCCATGAAAGCTTCTGAATTAGAATTTCTGTGCCTTTTTTTTCCCTTGAGGCTATAAGCTATGCTAGACTATATCTAGGGATATCTAATGCTGTCAACTCAGCAATGTCCATTTTTAATCACTTTTTTGGAGTATACTTTGTGTGTGTGTGTGTGTGTGTGTGTATACCTACTGTTTTTGGCACAGTGATAAGCACTGAGTATACTTAGGACTAACCAGATAATCTCTTAACATAATAGGAATTTAAATTTAGTTCAAGAGGTGGATAATGAGCAACAAATTGCTAGGTAAGTGTTTTTAATTTACAATTATGTAAGTGCTATGAAAAAATAAAATGCTATCTTAGAGTATGAAAAAGGAGGACAGAATGAAAGCTGGCTCAGAGCTTGATTTAATCTGAGACCTAACAAGAAGTAGGAGACATTGAATCAACATCATGAAAATGTTCATACAGCCCAAAGTAATTTACAGATTCAATGATATTCCCATTAAATTACCCTTGGCATTCTTCACAGAATTAGAAAAAACTACTTTAAAATTTATATGAAACAAAAAAAGAGCCCATATAACCAAGACAATACTAAACAAAAATAAACAAAGCTGAAGGCATCATGCTACCTAACTTCAAACTATAATTCAAGGCTACAGTAACCAAAACAGCATGGTACTAGCACGAAACAGATACAGAGACCAACGGAACAGAATAAGAACTCAGAAATAATCCCTCACATCAACCTTCTGATCTTTGCCAAACCTGACAAAAACAAGCAATGGGGAAAAGATTCCCTGTCTAATAAATGGTGCTGGGAGAACTGGTTAGCCATACACAGAAAATTGAAACTGGACCCATTACTTACACCTCAAGATGGATTAAAGACTTAAATGTAAAACCCAACACTATAAAAACCCTAAAAGAAAGCCTAGGCAATATTATTCATGACATAGACAAAGACAAAGATTTCATGAAGGAAACATGAAACACAATTGCAACAAAAGCAAAAATTGATAACTGGGATCTAGTTAAACTAAAGAGCTTCTGCACAGCAAAAGAAACTATCATCAGAGTGAACAGACAACCTACAGAATGAGAGAGGTTTTTTTTTAATCCATCCGTCTGACAAAAGTCTAATACCCAAAATCTACAAGGAACTTAAATTTACAAGAAAAAAAAAAGAAAAACATCAAAAAGTGGGCAAAGGATATGCACAGAAACTTCTCAAAAGAAGACATTTATGTGGCCAAACATGAAAAAAGCTCAACATCAATTATTATTAGATAAATGCAAATCAAAACCATTTGAGATTTCATCTTATGCCAGTCAGAATGACGATTATTAAAAAGACAGGAAACAGATGCTGGCAAGGCTGTGGAGAAATAGGAACACTTTTACAGTGTTGGTGGGAATAGAAATCAATTCAACCATTGTAGAAGACAGTGTGGCAATTCCTTAAAGACCTAGAACCAGAAATACAATTTGGCCCAGCAATCCCATTGCTGGGTATATACCCAAAGGAATATAAATTACTGTATTATAAAGATACATGCACGCATATGTTCATTGCAGCACTACTCACAGTAGCAAAGACATGGAATGAACCCAAATGTCCATCAGTGATAAACTAGATAAAGAAAATGTGGTACATATACACCAAGGTATACTATGCAGCCATAAGAAGGAAGGAGATCATATCCTTTGCAGGGACACATGGATGAAGCTAGAAGTCATTATCCTCAGCAAACTAACGCAGGAACAGAAAACCAAACACTGCATATTTTCACTTATAAGTGGGAGCTGAACAATATGAACATATGGACACAGGGAGGGGAACAACATTCACTGTGGCCTGTTGGGGGACGGTGCCAGGGAGAGCATTAGGGAAAAGAGCTAATGCCTGCTGGGCTTAATACCTAAGTGATGGGTTGATAGGTGCGGCAAACCACCATCACATGTGTTTCCCCGTGAACAAACCTGACATCCTGCACATGTATCCCGTAACATAAAATCAAATCAAATAAAAATTTTTAAAAAATAACAATTATAGTAAAAAGAAGTAGGAGATATCCAGTAGACACCATGGGGGTAATGTGAAATAAGGATGCACAGAGAGGCAGTAGCCAGATCCCAGATGACCTTGCATGTTGTATTATGGCACACGGGTGGGGCACTGCCCAGGGAGACAGTGGTTCAACTCTTTTGGAATTTTCATCTTCACATGTTATGGCAGGGACTGAAATATTCAATGCAGCATAAATGCTCACTCTAGTGTCAGCTCAATATAATCCCAGGATGATTTGGCTGGCATGCCAAGCAACATAGTTGGTTTGGGATGTAGAAAAAATAACGAAGGCTAGCCTATGATGTGGTCCATTAGGTTTGGATCGTGATCCTGAACGCCATAATCCTGAGTGCTGAAATCTCAAAAGATAAAAATCCCTAAGGTACAAAACTCTGAAAATCACAATCATAGGATAATTGCATCATGTTAGGCAGAACTATTACCTTGTTTTTGTTATTATTATTATTATTGTCTTTATTTGGAATTCAAGTATGCTTTAAGGACATGAACTGAGAATTAAATATGGTTAAGGAGATGTTTATGGGTGCCAAGTCGACAAGGGGTGAACTTGTGGACTTAAGTTTAGGTTTCAACTTGAATGGATTAAGGAACACCTAGAAACCTGGTAAAGCATTATCTGGATGTGTCTATGAGAGTGTTTCCATAGATTAGTGCATGAGGCTGAGTAGATTAGGTGGCAAACATCTGCCCTCAGTATTGGTGTTCACCATCCAACTGGCCAGGGGCTGAGAGAGAATAAATATAGAAAGGGAATGGCCCTCTATCTGAGGGCTGGGACAGACTTTTCTTCTAGTGGCCTCAGAACACTAGACTCTGTGGTCTTTAGACTCCAGGATTTACACGATTCTGCCTTCATAAAATGCTCTTTGTCAGAGAATAAAAAGAATTCAACAAGCTCAGTGACCTGTTGAACCAAAGACACTTGCTAACTTCCTCCAGTGTTAGAAAACACATTACGTGGTGAAATAACCTGATTAGGGATTTGACTGTTGGAGAAGGTAGACTTCCTGTATTTACCACTAAATCTAACATAGAAAAACTAACACATGCTTCATTTTGGCTAATAGATGGCACTTTCAAAACTGTTTGTACTGTTTGTATACAATTCATGACCCTGTTGGATCTGAAAATTCTAGAACTCTAGAATTAGAATTCTGGAATTCTATCTCCTCATTTATGTATTAATGAATGGAAAAAGTGAAGCACTTTATAAACACTTATTTGAAGATTTGGTGGACTTTGCAGAAGAAAATGAATTTCAATTGAATCCTCAATCCATAATGACAGATTTGAAATTAGGTATGACCAAAGCTTCTAAAAGTGAGTTTCAAGATATTACCTACCAATAATATTTGTTTTATCCATTAGGCTCAGTGCATTTGGTGGAAAATTCAGATGAGCACATTGGTCAATTGATAGGGCGATGACAAAAACTGTAGTTCAAAAATGTGTCATTTGCCCGCATTGGCATTCCTTCCAGCTGATGACATTCCAGGAGTTTTTAAGGAATTAAAGCCACATTTTTCTGAAGAAGCCAGTAAAGCTACTGACTGGTTCAAAAATAATTATGTGCATGGTAGGATAAAAAGACACACAACGATATTGCTGTTTGATCGCTAATCTTGTTTCTGCCAAATTTATGGTCTATAAATATAGGCATGCAGCATGTATTTCTGCAAACCCAAAACAACAAATAAATATCTTTCAAATCATTTTAATTCTAGCTTTAGAATTATATTTTCAGGTTTTGATCTTCCAGCATTTCAACATTTGGGATGATGGCGTGATTGTGTCTTTCAGGATTATAATCAGCTCCCTGGAAGATTATGTTCACTTTTCTAACACTTCTTACATTGTATTGTAGTCATTTTTCACAAGTCTTTTTCCCACTGTAGGTTTAAAACTCAGGGAGTGGAGAAATTTGTATCTACCTCTACATCCTGTTTAAAAGATGAAAGCAAACTTTAAAAATAAAAATGAACAGGGCCTATAATTTGAGAAACATACATCTTTCAGTGCAAAGGAATCTGTAGATTTAGCAGTGGGAAAGCATGCTGACAAGGGGACAGTGTCCCTTGCAAAGAACCTTGTGAAAAACACGCAGGATTAAGGGCTTTATCTTGCCTGTGATGGTGAGTCAGAGGGCTTTAAAAATGGCATGGTCAAATTTACTTTTGAACAGATGACTCTGAGTGCACTAGAGACAAATGCATCTGGCAGCAGGAAGTCCAGTTAGGTGGCTGTGGCAACAACACAGAAGGGAAAAAGGGGACTTAAATCAAGGAAGTGGCAGAAGAGAGGTAGGGGAGAAGGCGTATTAGAGAAGCAACCAGGAGGATTTTGCAACTTCAATTGCTCAATTGACTATTATCGGTTATTTACTATTTACTAGGTAGGATAGGGAGAAATAGTCCCCAGCCCTGCTTCTGAGGAACTAAATTATTTTAGGGGAAATGAAAAAAGTCAGGTGTTTTCTATTATAAAATGAGACGATATACACTTTATTGGCAAATATTTTGGAAAAATCTAGTGAATAATGCTTATGACAGTACTCTTTATTTATTTATAGGTATTATTAAAAGCAAAAATAGTGCCAGGTACTATCCTTTACATTTGTTAATCCATTTAATCCTCACAATAGCTCTATGTGGAAGGTTCCAGTATTAGCTCCATTTTACAGACGAAGAAACCAAAGTATTGTTGTTATTGAATTATACCAAGTAGCTTAGCTAATTATCATAAAACTATGCCATGCCTTTATAATGCAACCTTAGCAGCAAACAATAAGATGGAGCTAATAACATAGTACAAACTGATTGATCTTTTCCTAAGTTTAGGGGTGTGTTCTGCATGAATGCAGGTGAACAGAGCTGGGCCAAAAGTCACTTTGCTTTGACTCTGATCCATTCCTGCAATCCAAACTGCTAAATTAAATGAGTGGTTGAATATATGAAAGCATGGATGGGTGGTTGGCTAGTGGGTGAAAGATAAATCCATCTCAGCATGTGATTTTTAAAACAGGTGAAGCCAGTTGATCTCATATAAACATATATGTGATAGCTCTTAAAGAGAAGCCAGGCTGGGTGCAGTGGCTCAGGCCTGTAATCCCAGCACTTTGGGAGGCCGAGGTGTGTGGATCACCTGAGGTCAGGAGTTTGAGACCAGCCTGGCCAACATGGCAAAACCCCATCTCTACGAAAAATTACAAAAATTCGCTGGACATGGTGATGGGTGCCTATAATTCCAATGATTTTGGAGGCTGAGGCAGGAGAATTGTTTGAACCCAGGAGGTAGAGGTTGCAGTGAGCCGAGATTGCACCGTTGCCCTCCAACCTGGGCAACAAGAGTAAAACTGTCAAAAAAAAAAAAAAAGAGAGAGAGAGAAGCCAGGCACCTATGGGCATTTGGATACATTTCTTGACACCTACGGGTACTTGGATACACTTCCTGGGGGACTTCATTATCATGCTGCATTTTCTCCTGTAAACTGATGTTTTAGTAAGCCGCTGGCTTTTAAATTTGGTCTCCCTTGCTTAGACCATCTGGGGACATTTGCATTCCTCCTTCAGAATTTTGAATTCCCAATCCAGGGGTCAGTGCCCTGCGCTATTTGACCAATCCTCCAGGAACAGGGGAATTCAGACTACATAGCTATAGGAATGGTTATGTCATCACCTGGACCTCATAAATTACTAGAGATAACAGTTGGGCCCAGAAATGTATCCCTTATTCTTCAACATTTTATTTTTGTTTCCACTTTCTACAGCTTGTCTTGGCAGAATAATTTTTAGCAGAATTATTCTGATTGACTGTCTTGTTTATTTTAAGCCAGTTTCTTATCCATGCCTAGAGCAAAAGTTATATAATGTTTCGCTAGGGTAACTGGGAGTTCAGCAATTGGAATTCAACAATTAATAATGAAAGTATCAAGTCATGAGATTTTCCATTTTCTATATGGTCTCCTGTTTGTCTGACTTTGATCTTTGAAGATTTTTTAGGAGACACCAGATTCCACACTTGAGTGGGTTCCTGCCCTCAGGATTAACCAATATGCTTTTTCTCTCAGCTATAGCAGATACTGTTCTATTTTACTTGAATTCAAGTAAAATAAGGTTTGGTTTGGTGTACACATTCATCCTATGGGCCTTTTGTTCTCTTTCTACTATTTTTTAAAGGAATATCCATATTTTTGTCCAGTTTCATCACAGAGCCAACTGCTTAAGAGTCAGGATTACAGCATGAATCAAGCAAAAGCCACAGGTTCTATGAAAACTGAAGCACCAAACATGATTCTAGGATATCCTTTGGATACCAAGCTCAATTGCATTTAGCTCCTTTATATGCATGATATCTCCAAAAGAGATTTAATTCGTCAGAGTTATGGTATGATGTAGCAGAAATTCTATTAGCTTTGTTAGGACAAAAGTAGACAGTTATGAGCTAACCTGAAATTTACTTAACATCTTCCTTCCTTCCTCCCTTTTTTCCTTTCTTTATTTCTCTTCTTCTTCCTTTCCTTAAACATATATTTACTGTGTGCCTGCTATGGAGCAGGCCATGTGTTTGCATCTGGAGTAAAACTACATATTCTCTATCACGGATTCTATAAACTTAAGACTGAGATGTTAATACTTCTGTCCTGGGGTTCACATCCATCCAAAAATCAGGCAGGTTTGCTTGTGAATGTTGAGCTCCACTGACTAAGTACAAATGAGTGCAGTAGATCTGGAACAGTAGAGGAGGCCTCCTGGGAGAGGGATTTGCTAGAGTAGAGGTGCTCTGGAAAGAATAGGACAGCAGTTGCCACAGGGGTACTGAGACTGAGGGGTTATGGTGAGAGATAAGTCCTAAAAGGCAAGTCAGGATCAGAGAAGGAAGGACCCATAACATTCTAAAGAGGAGAAGAGGTATGTTTGCAATGAGTAGCCTGGTGTATTGAAAATACTCTTGCAGTTAGTTACAGAGCAAAGAGCAGGTTGAAGAGGGGCATGAACAGATGTGAGCGGATCAGTTAGAAGGATATGGCAGCAAGCCAAAGGTAAGACAATGATCACTTCTACTTGGATGGGGTGATGGAGATTGAAAGAAATAGACTTATCCTAGACAAAATTGGAGGGAAAAGTCTTTCTTTAAGCTCCTCCAAGCTAACTTCTATTCTTTCAGAAAGCTTCTCTCATTTGTTGAGATGAACAGAGTGTGTTTTTAGACTCTTATCTTGTTCCCCTTTATAACCAGGTTTGGCTTTATAAAGTTCTTCATTTTACATTTCCTTTTGTACAAAGTAATAAATGAAAAGCAGCAATTAAGGCCATTTCAATTGACCTTTATGTGTTTAGTGGTTTAGTGTGAATTCATTCCATCAACATAGAAGAAACCATTCTTGAAAAAGATCTATTGTTAGGGCCTGGGAAATTCAGAAATAAATAAGCCACTCTCCTTATTTGCTCTCAAGAAATCCCTTTTATCAGTGGAGAAGGACATGCAAATAGATAATTGCATGGATATGATGTGAACAAGATCAAAATCATGCACCAAATGCAGAAAAGATCTCAGAGAGGAATTGGATGATTCTGACGATAGGTTATAAGAGGATTAAGAAGGTCACAAGTCACCTGATATTTGAGACAGAGCAGTGGTTTTCAAACTAAAACTAAACACATCATTACCAGGCAGAGCTTGGATGAGTAGCTGAATACACAAGGGAAAATAAAACAGTTTTGAAATATTCGAAGCATATTGCTTTGGACATGTCTTTGAGAGCTATCCTGTTTAACTGGATCTCCAGCAGCAATAACTGGCAAGACAGAAAGAACAGGAAAGGGAGAAGCATTTCCCAGACTCCATGGTGCCAGCACATTGTTCAACATGAGGGACTTCCTGGGACTTGAGTCTATTTATAAGTCTAGAAAGAAAGAGTGATGGTGTGGGGGTGGGTCCTGAGGACAATATGTATTGTATTGCAAAGCAACAATCTCTAGAGAGGCCATTAAAATTTCCTCAAGTAAGGCAAGATTCCCTCCTTCAAACAGGAATGAAGAGATGCCTTCTCCTAAAGCTGGGACGGTTGCTTCCACTGGCAAAGGAGACTCATCAGAATTTAGAGGCTCATTATTCCCAACTTGATTGAGGTCTTCTCACACATCCCTCTTCAAATTGTGAGTATCCTACTCTTTTGCAATCAGTGTCCTCACTTTAACGTTAGACACCCTGTAAGATGGGAATTCAACTTGCATTGTAACTCAGCCAGTCACTAAATGAGACTCTGGGTTTGGTTTTCAGGAATCTCAGCCCTGTGGCTATAGGAGAAAAGGATCTCCTTCAGGGTACACATAGAAGATTTCAGATCATTTATGGGCCACTTGAGTTGAGAATTTGAATTTCTGAGCTCATCCTTCTTTTCCCTCACTTTGTCCAGTGACCATAGGAGCAATTATCTAGCCTCATTACGGTTGTTAGTTTGATTTGTAAAAGTTTAAAAATACCATATATACCATCATTCACATCCTTGCCTCTCATAAGTGGTTGATTAGGAATGTCCAATGCTGATGTGTTGCATATTTCTATTGTCAGACGACACCACAGACTATTAGTTTTCTACTTACTATAAAAATAGAGTCATTTATATCTTTAAATATAATCACATTAGACAGTCAATTTCAGAAATGCAAAACCAATTCTAAGAATTCATTCTTAAAATTTTGTTTTTAAGAATAAGTTTTTCACTCTCAGTATCAAAAAATCTATATTTGTCAGATTATCTATCTATCAATCAAAATAGAGAGCAATATTTATTATAAGAAATTGACTCATGGCCGGGCGCGGTGGCTCAAGCCTGTAATCCCAGCACTTTGGGAGGCCGAGACGGGCGGATCACGAGGTCAGGAGATCGAGACCATCCTGACCCCGTCTCTACTAAAAATACAAAAACTAGCCAGGCGAGGTGGCGGGCGCCTGTAGTCCCAGCTACTCGGGAGGCTGAGGCAGGAGAATGGCGTAAACCCGGGAGGCGGAGCTTGCAGTGAGCTGAGATCCGGCCACTGCACTCCAGTCCGGGCGACAGAGCGAGACTCTGTCTCAAAAAAAAATAAAAAGAAATTGACTCATATGATTATGGAGGCTGGAAAGTCCCAAAATTTGCAGGAGGAGTAGACAAGCTGGAGACCCTGTAGAGTTGATGATTTAGTTCCAGTTAAATTTCAAAGTCTGAGAACTAGATTATTTGATAGTGTATTTCCAGTTTGAATCTGAAGGCCTGAGAACCAGGACAGCCAATGATGTAGTTCCAGTCTGAAGGCCAGCAGGCTGGAGACCCAGGAAGATTTGATGTTTCAGTTCCAGTTCAAAGGCAGGAGCAAAGTTAATGTTCTAGTTCAAAGACCATCAAGCAGGGAGAACTCCTTCTGAGGAGACAGTTGCTTTTTTATTATACTCAGACCTTCAACTGATTAGATGAAGTCCACCCACATTATGGAGGACAATTTGTTTTATTCATTCTACTGAATCAAATGTTAATCTCCTCCAAAAATGCCCTCATGGACATACCCGGAATCAAATATGACCAAATATCTGGACATCTTTTGCCCTAATAAAATTGACATACAAAATTGATCAGCATTTAGGATGTCTTTCTTTATAGCTTAGATAGGATGATGGGAAACCAGCTCACTTGGAATATATCTGTCTCACATAAGCTTATAGGTAAATATATATTATATATAGTAAATAATCTTCATGTAGGAAACTTTACAAGTTTTGATAAACTCACAGCTCCCTGTCAATCCCCTGTAATTTTATCTCCAACCTACCATTCATGGCCCATTGATCAGACCATCATCTTCCTCTCCTCATAAAGTAAATTCTTCTTTAATTATCATAAAAGCATGGCTTTAAAATATATAGTTATTTAGTGTTTTAAAAAATACAAGTTTGGATGTTTGGGATGCTTGCATTAGAATTGAGGAAAGGGAGAAATTGGGAAGTTATACACTAATAACACATTCTTTAGCCAGTCATGGTGGGGGTGGGTGGCTCTGAAACTAAAATAGGCCTACAAAATTATCCTGAACTTTGATATGGAGGCAGGGCCTTTATAACCCAGCATTGAATCAGTCATTAAGTATGCTATGTGCCTTGCAAAGAGTTCTGATTGCATGTTAAGTCTATTACTTCAGCCAAGAGGTACATCAGGAGGGATGAGCGACAAGCCATCAATAATCCCTGGTGCTTGGGTGAAGGAGCTTTTCAGTCTTGAGTAGGAGTGGAAAAGCTGATAGTATAGCAACTCATCCTCCACTCCCTATTGCAGTTCTTTGTCAATCATAGCAAGATATGAATGGAATGCAAACATGTGTTTTAGTTCATAATTATGCATCAAATGATCTGGTAGAAGTTCCAACCTGGAGAGCAATGTGACAGTGTTGGCTAAAACAGCCTTGGAGCTGTGGTTATGATCACCTTCTCCTGATGCTTGACTGAAAGGGCTAAAGGAGGCCTGTTTCCATGTAGTCACGAAAACATGACACAGAGTTCAGTGAGAGGGCAGGATAAGGTACGGCTTGGGGAAGAGTCTTAGCTCCATAAAGTCATTCAAGGGTCTAAACGCCTTCCATCCTGTGACTCCATCCTGTTCAAGATCATTAGAGTTTTCTTTTGTCCACTTTTGTCCACTAGTGGAAAGAAATAGGTCATCTTAATGAACAGGACTGCACATGGCTTTTATCACTTCTGCTCATATTTTACTGGGCATAAGTAAGTCTCCTGGGCTTACTGAGCTAAATAAGGAAGTCTGTAAAATGTACTCCAGCTGTTTGCTCAGGAAGTAAAGAACACTAATATTGGCCGGGTGCGGTGGTTCATGCCTGTAATCCCAGCACTTTGGGAGACCAAGGCAGGTGGATCACACAGTCAGGAGATTGAGACCATCCTGGACAACATGCTGAAACCCCATCTCTACCGAAAAAAAAAGAAAAAATTAGCTGGGCATGGTGGTGCACGTCTGTAGTCCCAGCTACTTGGAAGGCTGAGGCAGGGGAATCACTTGAACCTGGGAGGTGGAGGTTGCAGTAAGGCCAGATCGCAACACTGCACCCCAGCCTGGCAAGACCAAGACTCCATCTAAAAAGAAAAAAAACCACTAATATTTGCACTCAGCGTGGTCTCTGCCACACAATGGAAAGACCTTAGGCAGAATTATGTTCAAATTCCAGTTGTGCCATCATATGCCATCACATCTGTAGCTGTGCGTCATGGGGCCAGTTGTCTAACCTTTCTGACTCATTTTTCTCATCTCCAAAATGTGACTATTATGTGTTCCTCCATGGCTTGTGGAAAAAGTAATTGTGGTGAATTTAATTTCACAGAAAGTCTTACATAGTTTTTCTTTCTCTTTTCTTTTTCTAGCTCATTGTAAGTATGATCTTTCTAGTATTTGGAGCTGTCCAAAGAGGTGTGAAATGTGGTGGCCTGAAAGTTAGTTGCCGTGGGAGGAATTTTCATGAAGTGTCAAATGGGCCGTATCGACTTCCAAAGTTCTTCAATACCATAGAAACAGCTGAAATAGTAATTAAACTCTCACCAAGGTAAGCCAGAGTCAGACTGGACATTTACACTGGAACCAAAGTCTGGAAAGTGCTCAGTAACCATAGCTTTGCTTTTCTTCTGGAAGTAAGTCTTCTCAGCAGAATATTGACATCTATAAAGCTTTCAGACTCGACTTTTCATTTCTCCTCTTCGCAGAGCTGTGCTTGTCTTGGCCTTTTCATCTCGGCATTTAAGTGAGAAGAATTTCAATTGTTTGCAGTCAATCCCACAGTGCTTTTTCAATTTCCTTTTGTTTTCTTTGGGATTTTCAGAAAACCTCATGTGCCCTACATAATGCAGTTGTGATTCCAAGAGTCTGGTGCCCCAGAGTCACTGACAGATGTTTAAAAATATTTCAGCTCCTGTGTATGAGAAGGAGCATTGGATTAGGCATCAGAAGGCCAGTGCCACACTCCAGCCCTGCCATTAATTAGCTGTGTGACCTTCAAGAAGTACTTTTGTTTTCCTTTCTGGGTTTTTTCAATTGAATAAGGAGAGCAAGTTGAATCCATGGTTTGTAAACCACGTTTTGTGGAATCCTGGGGTTTCTTGGAGATATTTCCAGGACTATGGGTATTTCCAGGGGTGATGAAAGGCAGTCCTTTTCCCATATGACTCAATTTTTTACTTAATGTATATATTTGGAGTTCTAGTAATGTCTCATTACTTGATGTTTCATTAATTTTTGTTTAAACCACTAAATTCTGATGACACCTAAGGGCCAATCATGCTTCTCCTTTCTCTAGCATGATAAGTTGACCAACATATGTATGTTTTTTCAAGTGTAGGATAAAATGAGGAACTGACAAAATACTCGATATTAGAGGACATCAAATTAAGTCAGTTGTATCATAAAATAGCTCAGAAGTAAGCTCAAATAGAAGCTCTACCTTCAACTGCCTTTGGGTAAATTATTTGAATTTTCTAGCTTTAAGTTACTAATTGTAAGATGTGGAAGAAAGTGTTCATCTTGCAGATTATGATTGAAGTTAATACTGTATAGTGTCAAGCATATAGGCAAAAAATGTGCACATACTGCTGGTTTTCACTCCCACACCCATTGTCAACCAATTAATGCCAGATTTGCTTCCTGCCCTAGATGTGGCTCCAGAAATCCTTCCCATACTGGGCAGTAGGCAACCACTACTATAAGAGAAAATCTCCATTTGGGATAAAGTGCAGCTGACATCCTGTTACACTCCCATTTTCTGTCTGTATAATAAGAATATCTGTAAACTGAATTGTGTCCACCCCCAAAAACAAATTCATATGTAGAAGCAATAACTTCCAATGTGACTATTTGGAGACAGGACCTATATGGCAGTAATTAAGGTTAAATGAGAATTGGGCCCTGATCTAATGGGAATAGTGTTTTGTGAGATACCAGAGAGCTCACTCTCTCTGTTATGTGATGAGACAGTGAGAAGGCAGCTATCACCAAGCCAGAAAGAGGGTCCTCATCAGAACTCAATCTTGTTGTCACCTTGATCTTGAACTTCCAACCCCCAGAACTGTGTGAAAATAAATTTCTGTCGTTTAAGCCACACAGCCTATGGTATTTTCTTACAGAAACTTAAAGTTGGAAAACAGAGGAATGCCAATGCCTTTTTAGATATGTATTATGATGATTAAAGAGGGCACCATGCATCCAACATTATTTATGTCTACTATGCATGGGACTCTATGATAGGTATAGGGTGTTTAAAGGCACGTGCAGCATGTATCAATTCTCATGGAAGTGACTGTCTTAAAGAACGTGCTAACATACTGCCATTGCATAAAATAACCTAGAAAGTGCATGCTACCTTGGAGATATGCCTACATAGTTAAAAAAAAAACCATAAATGCCAGTTAGATGCAGACTTAGTTGTAAATAATATTAACTGAAGACTTTGTATAATAGTTTAACTTGGAAAGGAACTCCAATTTGCTTTTGACTCTGAGCATACCATGTGCCTTTTACCTTTTAACACATTCTCTCCACTAACCACAGTGGCCAGAATAGGAGCTTGTACATGTTTGTGGAATAAACACATGAATTAATGTTAATATGTAATATATTATACATAATATATATATATATCACCATATCTCATACCAAAGAGAGGGGAAAGGAAACATATATACTAAATTATTAGTAGATTATCTTCACTTTGCATGAATCCATGTTTACATATAATAAAAATAAACATTTACATTTCTTTTGTAGTCAAAAAAGGAATTGTATCATTGATGTTTAGCCAGGAAAACCGAAGCCACTCTAGATGACTTGATATCAACTAAATGATATCCCCCACAAATTCATATTTTGAAGCCCAAACCCCCAGTATGATGATATTTGCAGGTGGGGTCTTTAGGCAGCAATTAAGGTTAGATAAGGTTATAAAGGTGGGAGCCTCCTGATAGAATTAGTGTTGACTCCCGGTTGTGGCAAACTGTGGCCACAGTGCCTCCTCAGGCCTGACCCTGACTCATCCTTCCTCACTGGATGGGTCTTCTCTGAAGGAACTCCAAAAACTCCAGCCAGAGGCTCAAGGACAGACCCCGGATCCCCTGGGCCTGAGGCCCTTAGGGAGGAGAATGGTGACAGACTCTGTGGACTAGCAGACTTAGCCTTTCCCATTGGTGGTTCTGAGGAATCAGGGCAACCCAGATTAGTGGGTTTCCCCTTAGTGAAGCACACCACCTCCGCCAAGAAACAGTCAAAGTGCTTCGTTAGATGAGTCTTGTTCCTGTGCCACCAAACTGGGTGAGACCCTCCAACAGGGATTGTCAGACACCCTATACAGGAGCCTCCTTGAGTGACATCTTCAGGCATGGGAGCAAACCAGATGAATAGGGGCTGAAGTGAACGCCTCCAGCAAACAACAGCAGCCCTACATAAAAGAAACCTGACAGTCGAAAGAAAAACAAACAAAGAGAAAGCAACAACAACCTGACAGTTGAAAGAAAAACAAAGAGAAAGCAGCAACAACAGCATTACCAACAACAAAAACAGTCCCCACAAGAACCTTATCCAAGGGTCTGCAGCCTCAAAGATTGAAACTAGACAAACTCACAAAGATTAGAAAGAATCAACAACAACAACAAAAAACACTGAAAACCCAAAGGGCCAGAGTGCCTCTTCTGCTCCACATGATTGCAATGTCTCTCCAGCAAAAGTGTAGAACTGGACAAAGGAAGAGATGGACAAATTGATAGAAGTAGGCTTCAGAAGATGGGTAACAAAAAACTACACTGAGCTAAAGCAGCATGTTCTACCCAATGCAAAGAAGCTAAGAAATTTGATAAAAGGTGAGAGGAGCTGCTTACTAGAATACCCAATTTAGAGAGAAACATAAATGACCTGATGGAGCTGAAAAACACAGCACAAGAACTTCACAAACATACGCAAGTATCAATAGCCGAATCGACCAAGTGAAAGAAAGTATATCAGAGTTTGAAGACCACCTTGCTGAAATAAGGCATGCAGACAAGACTAGGTGAAAAAGAATAAAAAGGAACAAACAAAACCTCCAAGAAATAATAGAACTTCGTAAAAAGACCGAACTTTCGATTGATTGGAGTACCTGAGAGAGACGAGGAGTATGGAAATGAATTGGAAAACACGCTTCAGGATATTATCCAGGAGAATTGCCTCAACCTAGAAAGACAGGCTAACATGCAAATTCAGGAAATACAGAGAACATCACTAAAATACTGCATAAGAAGACCAACCCCAAGACACATAATCATCAGATTCTCCAAGGTCAAAATGCAGGAAAAAATGTTAATGGCAGCCAGAGGGAAAGGCCAGGTCACCTACAAAGGGAAGCCCATCAAACTAACAGTGGAGCTTTCAGCAGAAACTCTACAAGCCAGAAGAGATCAGGAGCCACAATATTCAATATTCTTAGAGAAAAGAATTTTCAACCCAGAATTTCATATCCAGAAAAACTAAGCTTCATAAATGAAGAGGAAATAAAATCCTTACCAGACAAGCAAATGCTGAGGGATTTTGTTACCACCAGGCCTGTCTTGTAAGAGCTTCCGAAAGAAGTACTAACTATGGAAAGAAAAAAAACAGTACCAGTCACTGCAAAAATACATCAAAATATAAAGAGCAATGACACTATGAAGAAACTGCATCAACTGGTGTGCAAAATAACCAGATAACATAATGATGAAAGGATCAAATTCAAAAATAACAACACTAACCTTAAATATACATGGGCTAAATGCCCCAGCTAAGACACAGACTGGAACATTGGCTAAAGGATCAAGTCCCATTGGTGTCCTGTTTTCAGGAGACTCATCTCATGTGCAAAGGCACACATAGGATCAAAATAAAGGGATGGAGGAAAATTTACCAAGCAAATGGAAAGCCAAAAAAAGCAGGGGTGGCAATTCTAGTCTCTCACAAAATAGACTTTAAACCAATAAAGATAAAAAAGACAAAGAAGGGCATTAAATAATGGTAAAGGGAACAATTCAACAAGAAGAGCTAACTATACTAAATATATATGCACCCAAAACAGGAGCACCCAGATTCATAAAGCAAGTTCTTAGAGACTACAAAGATACTTAGACTCCCGCACAATAATAGTGAGAGACTTTAACTAAAACCCCACTGTCAATATTAGATCAATGAGACAGAAAATTAACAAGGATATTCAGGACTCAAACTCAGCTCTGGATCAAGTGGACCTAATAGATATCTTCAGAACTCTCCACCTCAAATCAACAGAACATACATTCTTGTTAGCACCACATAGTACTTATTCTAAAATTGATCATATAATTGGAAGTTAAAGACTCCTCAGCAAATGCAAAAGAACTAAAATCTAACAAACAGTCTCTCAGACCACACTGCAATCAAATTAGAGCTCACTCAAAACCATACAATTACATGGAAATTGAGCAACCTGCTGCTGAACGACTCGTGGGTAAATAATGAAATTAAGACAGAAATCAAGAAGTTCTTTAAAATCGATGAGAACCAAGAGATACCGTACCAGAATCTCTGGGACACAACTAAAGCAGGGTTAAGAGGGAAACTTGTAGCATTAAGTGCCTACATCAGAAAGCTAGAAAGATCTCAAATTGACACCCTAACATCACAATTAAAAGAGCTAGAGAGTCAAGAGCAAATTAATTCAAAAGCTAGCAGAAGACAAGAAATAACTAAGATCAGAATAGAATTGAAGGAGATAGACACACAAAAGACCCTCAAAAAAAAATGCAATGAATCAAACAGCTGGTTTTTTGAAAAAATTAACAAAATAGACCAATAGCTAGACTAATAAAGAAAAAAAGAGAGAAGAATCAAATAGATACAATAAAAAATGATAAAAGGGATATCACCACTGACCCCCCAGAAATACAAATTACCACCAATTACCATAAACACCACTATGCAAATAAACTAGAAAATCTAAAAGACATGGATACATTCCTGGACACATACACCCAAGACTAAAATAGGAAGAAGTCAAATCTCTGAATAGACCAATAGCAGTTCTGAAATTGAGGTAGTAATTAATAACCTACTGACTGAAAAAAGCTCAGGACTAGATGAATTCACAGTTGAATTCTACCAGAGGTACAAAGAGGAACTGGTACCATTTCTTCTGAAACTATTCCAAACAATTGAAAAGGAAAGACTCCTCCCTAACTCATTTTATGAAGTCGGCATTATCCTGTTACCAAAACCTAGCAGAGAAACACATATAGAAGAAAACGTCAGGTCAATATCCCTGATGAACATTGATGCAAAACTCCTCAATAAAATACTGTCAAACCAATTCCAGCATCAAAAACCTTATCCACCATGATCAAGTCAGCTTCAACCTTGGGATGCAAGGCTATCAACATACACAAATCAATAAATGTAATCCATCATATAAACAGAGCCAAAGACAAAAGCCACATGATTATCTCAACAGATGCAGAAAAGGTCTTTGATAAAAGTCAACATCCCTTCATGTTAAAAACTCTCAATAAACGGGATATTGGTGGAACGTACCTCAAAATAATAAAAGTTATTTATGACAAACCCACAGCCAATATCATATTGAATGGGCAAAAGCTGGAAGCATTCCCTCTGAAAACCAGCACAAGGCAAGGATGCCCACTCTCACCTCTTACTCAACATAGTCCTGCAAGTTCTGACCAGAGTGATCAGGCAAGAGAAAGAAATAAAGAGTATTCATATTGGAAGAGAGGAAGTCAAATTGTCTCTGTTTGCAGATGACATGATTTTATATTTAGAAACCCACATCATCTTTGCCCCAAAACTCCTTAAGCTGCTAAGCAACTTTAGCAAAGTCTCAGGATAGAAAATCAATGTGCAAAAATCACAAGCACTCCTTTACACCAACAATAGACAAGGAGAGAGACAAATCATGAATGAACTCCCATTCACAATCACTACAAAGAGAATAAAATACCTAGGAATACAGCTAACAAGGGATGTGAAGGACCTCTTTAAGGAGAACTACAAACTACTGCTCGAGGAAACAAGGGAAGACACAAATGGAAAAATATTACATCCTCATGAATAGGAAAAATCAATATCCTAAAAATAGCCCTACCGCCCAAAGTAATTTATAGATTCAATGCTCTTCCCATCAAACTATCATTGATATTTTTCACAGAATTAGAAAATACTGCTTTAAACTTCATATGGAATCAAAGACCACCCCATATAGCCAAGACAATTGTAAGCAAAAAGAACAAAGCTGGAGGGATCACACTACCTGACTTCAAACTATACTACAAGGCTACAGTAACCAAAAGGGCATGGTACTGGTACCAAAACAGATATGTAGACCAATTGAACTGAAGAGAGACCTCAGAAATGACATGACACATCTACAACCGTCTGATCTTTGACAAACCTGACAAAAACAAGCAATGAGGAAAGGATCTCCTATTCAATAAGCGGTGGTGGGAAAACTGTCTAGCCATATGCAGAAAACTGAAACTAGATCCCTCCTTACACCTTATACAAAAAATAACTAAAGATGTATTAAAAACATAAATGTAAAATCCAATACCATAAAAACCCTAAAAGAAAACCTAGACAATACCATTCAGAACATAGGCATGGGCAAAGAATTCATGACAAAAATGCCAAAAGCAATTGTAACAAAAGCCAAAATTGACAGGATCTAATTAAACCAAGGATCTAATTAAACTGAAGAGCTTCTACACAGAAAAAGAAACTATCATCAGAGTGAACAGGCAACCTACAGAATTGGAGAAACTTTTTGCAATCTACCCATTTGAAAAAGGTCTAATATTCAGAATTTACAAGAAATTTAAACAAATTTACAAGGAAAAAGCAACCCCCTCAAAAAGTGAACAAAGGATATAAACAGACACTTCTCAAAAGAAGACATTTATGCGGCCAATGAACATATGATAAAAAGCTCAACATCACTGATCATTAGAGAAATGCAAATCAAAACCACAATGAGATACCATCTCATGCCAGTCAGAATGGTGATTATTAAAAAGTCAAGAAACATTAGATGCTGGTGAGGCTGGGGAGAAATAGGAATGCTTTTACACTGTTGGTGGGAATGTAAATTAGTTCAACCATTGTGGAAGACAGTATGGCAATTCCTCAAGGATCTAGAGCCAGAAATACCATTTGACCCAGCAATCCCATTACTGGGTATATGCCCAAAGGGTATATATTCTCACTCATAAGTGGGAGTTAATCAATGAGACTACATGGACACAGGGAGGGGAACAACACACACCAGGGCTATTTGGGGGTGGGGAGTGAGGGGAGGTAACTTAGAGAACTGGTCAGTAAGTGCAGCAAACCACCATGGCACACGTATACCTATATAATAAACCTGCACATTCTGCACATGTATCCCAGAACTTAAAAGTAAAATAAAATTTAAAAAAGGACCAACAACTACACATGTGTGTGTGTGTGTGTGTGTATGTGTTATTTAAGGCAAGTCTGGAGTACTTTATTATAGCAGACTGAGAAGATTAATACATTACTCATTAGGAAAGTTTTCAGCGCAGAGATTTAGAGGCCCACACACCCTAGTATTTGCTGGAAAGTGAGGTCAGTGGAAGTGAAAAAATCAGAGGATTAGAAGGAGGATATCACAAATGGTCTCATTTGCTAGGGTCACCACCAAAGTAGGTGTTTCTCAGGAGCCTTCTTGGAAGCTGGTACCAACTTCACATCTATTCTCTGCCCACACACCATCTACCATTCATAGTTTATTCACATGGAATGCAGAAATTCTATTTTATTCATCTCTTACACACAGCACCTAGTAGAATTCCTGAAACATAGAAAACATCTCAAAAATGTTTATTGAGTAAACAATGTCTTCCTGCATCCTCACAACTGATCAGAAGAGTGGGTATTACCAATCTCAATGATAAAAATGAGGAAGTTCCTGAAATTCATCAAAATTGCCTTAAGATACAATATTATGCAATAATTTTCAAAATTTTAATGACATGAGAGAATGTTGATAATAAAATATTATCTTTACAAACACACACACACACACACACACACAAACATGCTGAGGTATTAGTAGTGGTTATTTCTAAATCGGGAAATGAGGCTTTCCTGTATTCCTCATGACTGAGGTGGAAGGATTGCTTGAGCCCAGAAGTTTGCCATTGCAGTGAGCTATAATAGCACCACTGCACTGCAGCCTGTGTGACAGAGTGAGGCTTTGTCTCTAAAAAGAAAAAAGAAATTTTGTTGCCGTTCGAGTTAGTCCCCATGCCCTTTAGTCGCTATTCAAATTTCTGTCACCACAAACTAACTTTGCCTTCATATAATATAATTACACAGTTTGTACTCTTCCATGTCTGGCTTCTTTCTCAGTATAATATTTTTGAGATTCATCCATAATGTAGGCATCAGTAAGTTTGCTCCATTTTGTTAAGGAATAGTTTTCCTTTGTATATACATACAACAGTTTGTTTAGTTATTGAAGTACTGACAGGCATTTTAAGTGTGTCTGGCATAAGTAAAGCTGCTATAAACATTCTTTAAAAATCTTTGTGTGAAAATAACTTTTCATTTATTCAGGTAAATAACTAGGTTTAGAAATTTCTGGATGTTTAGGTAGATGGATGTTCAAATGCCAAATAGTGTTCCAAATTGGTTGTAGTAATCTACAAACCTCCCCCAAACCTTCAGGACCATATGAGAATCCCACCTGCCACACATCGTCCCCAGTGTTTTTTTGTCAGTGTTGCTAATTTGAGCTCTTCTGGAGAATGTACACTCTATTTAAGTTTATAATTTTTATTTCTCTGATGACTAATGATCTTAAGCAGTGTTTTCCAAATTTTTACTAGTCATTTATATACCTTCTCATTGAAGTGTACATAAAAATATTGTCCATTTTAAAATTGAGGAATTAGTCTTGTTATTGGTTTATAAAAGTTTATTACATATTCTGGATGAAGTCCTTCCAGATATAATATATTTACTATATATTAATGATATATCATATATTATCAACTGTATATACATAAGCATTTAAGAAAAGATGAGGTTAAAATAGAGAAAGTAGATATAAAAATAGTCTAAAAATGTTTAAAACTCTGAGTCATTGATCAGGGTTGACATATTAGCCTCTTTCAAAGCTTACCATTAAGAAATTTAAAATGACTTACATGTATTTAGCAACACCACTAGGCAAAGTACTGTGAAGTTTGCTATATAAAAAAGATTGAATCTCATTTCACAAGAATGAGAACTTCCTAGGAATACATGCTCCGTGCTTATATTATCATTTGATTTAGTATTAAAACTGGCATATTGAAGATGGTCAAATATATTTGTGGAGAGATTGAGATAATAAGTTAATTGGCTAATTATATCATTTAATTATCATAAAATAGAACCAATCACTAAGCTTTGGGGAAAAAACAAAACCACTGCAAATAAAAGCAATATGTATGTTATGTATTGATGATGTTTGGCCTCATCTAAGTGAGAAACGGGCACAGTATGAAAACAAGATAAATAGGATGGAACACCCACCCACAGTTCCTAGATGTCCATAAATCCCATTTAGCCTAAGGCTAAGAATCAAATATTGCACTAATGTTTCTGGACATAATCAATTTCTTTCTCATGTACCATGACTCTTACTTTCTCCTGGATCAATCCCATCAGCATTCACACATGGTTTTTGTCTCCTTTCACTAACCCTTCTTTGACCTCATATTCTCCTCCAGGTTTCTCAGAGGTGAAAAAAGAAAAGGGAAAAAAAATTTGCAAAAGTTGTTAACACCTGCTGCCTGTGCTTCCCAGTCTCCAATTTATTTTTCCAGTCTTTCCTATCTGGTTTCTGCCAACCACATGCCAAGGATATTACTCTTGTTAAATCTGCAGAATGCAAAATCAATGAGCAGTTCTGTGTCCTAGCCTTATGTGGGAGTCTCTGTAGCACTCATCAGGACTGGGTCAATATAACAAAGTGGTTTACGTGGGAGCAGGAAACCACACTGCACAGATTGGGATGTCAGCGCTACTGCTTATTCAGACATCCTCCTCTGACCGTCATAGGATCTTTGTTGTTCCTTGAAAGTTGATTTTTTTTCTTCCCCACTTGGAGTCTTTGTACTTGTTCTTTTTGCTTAGAATGTTCCTTTCTGTTTTGTCTCAATGAGATGAGTCAGACACCTCGGTTGGGAATGCAGAAATCATCTGCCTTCTGCGTTGATCTTGCTAGGAGCTGCAGTCAAGACCTGTTCCTATGCAGCCCAAAAGATATGAAAAAAGTAATAAAACTAAAGAGCTTCTGCACAGCAAAACAAACTATCATCAGAGTGAACAGGCAACCTACAGAATGGGAGAAAATTTCTGCAATCTATCCATCTGACAAAGGGCTAATATCCAGAATCTACAAAGAACTTAAACAAATTTCTAAGAAAAAATCAACTCCATCAAAAAGTGGGCGAAGGATACGAACAGACACTTCTCAAAAGAAGACATTATGCAGCCAACAAACATATGAAAAAATGCCCATCCTCACTAGTCATTAGAGAAATGCAAATCGAAACCACAATGAGATACCATCTCACACCAGTTAGAATGGTGATCATTAAAAAGTCAGGAAACAACATGTGCTAGAGAGGATGTGGAGAAATAGGAACGCTTTTACACTGTTGGTGAGAGTGTAAATTAGTTCAACCATTGTGGAAGACAGTGTGGCGATTCCTCAAGGATCTAGAACTAGAAATACCATTTGACCCAGCCATCCCATTACTGGGTATATACCCAAAGGATTATAAATCATTCTACTATAAAGACACATGCACATGTATGTTTATTGCAGCACTGTTCACAATAGCAAAAACTTGGAACCAACCCAAATGCCCATCAACGATAGACTGGATAAAGAAAATGTGGCACATACACACCACGGAAAACTATGAAACCATAAAAATGATGAGTTCATGTACTTTGTAGGGACATGGATGAAGCTGGAAACCATCATTCTCAGCAAACTAACACAAGAACAGAAAACCAAACACCACATATGCTCACTCATAAGTGGGAGTTGAATAATGAGAACACATGGACACAGGGAGGAGAACATCACACACCAGGGCCTGTCGTGGGGGTGAGGGGGCTAAGGGAGGGATAGCATTCAGAGAAATACCTAATGTAGATGATGGGTTGATGGGTGCAGCAAACCACCATGGCACATGTATACCTACGTAACAAACCTTCACATTCTGCACATGTACCCCAGAACTTAAAGTAAAAGAAAAAAAGAAACCCACAACCCCCCACCAAAAAAAAAAAAGAAAAAGCTCATCATCACTGGTCATTAGAGAAATGCAAAGCAAACCTACAATAAGATACCATCTCATGCCAGTTAGAATGGTGATCATTAAAAAGTCAGGAAACAACAGATGCTGGAGATGTGGAGATGTGGAGAAATAGGAACACTTTTACATTATTGGTAGGAATGTACATTAGTTCAACCATTGTGGAAGACAATGTAACAATTCCTCAAGGATCTAGAATCAGAATTACCATTTGACCTAGCAATCCCATTACTGGCTATATACCCAAAGTATTATAAATCATTCTTCTCTAAAGACACATACACATGTATGTTCATTGCAGCACTATTCACAATAGCAAAGACTTGGAACCAATTGAAAATGCCCATCGATGATAGACTGGATAAAGAAAATGTGGCACATATACACCACAGAATACTATGCAGCCATAAAAAGGATGAGTTCATTTCCTTCGCAAGGACACAAATGAAGCTGGAAACCATCATTCTCAGCAAACTAACACAGGAACAGAAAACCAAACACCGCATGTTCTCACTCATAAGTGGGAGTTGAACAATGAGAACATATGGACCCAGGGAGGGGAACATCACACACTGGGGCCTGTCAGGGGGTGGGGGCTAGGGGAGAGATAGCATTAGGAGAAACACCTAATGTAGATGACGGGTTGATGGGTGCAGCAAACCACCATGGCATGTGTATACCTATGTAACAAACCTGCATGTTGTGCACATGTACCCTAGAACTTAAAGTAGACTAATAACAACAATAATAATAATAAAAAGAAAGCTTCTTTCCCAGGCCCTCCCTATCCTTCATTTCTCTGCTCACATTAATTCCCCTCAGAGAGGGCTTCCCTGTCCTCCCTTGTACATTAATGTTTTTTCCCCTGTAATTTCTATATCTGTCCCTGAAGCAAGGCCCATGGGAGTCACGGCTTGGCCACACTCTGACTCCATGACCCAGGCCAAGTGTAGAACTTCTTTGCACTGCACTTTTCTCTTGCATATATTACCATGACGCCCACCACAACAGATTGCTGTAAGCAACCAGGGAGTTAATGCAGGCAAACTGCTTGTTACAGGGCTTGCCACATAATCTGCTATTGTTATAAGAAAAGTCCACACTCGCTTTTCCCTTCCCAGGTATGACTAAAAAATCTGCTGTGGTTAAAATTGTCTACTTGTCTCTTCTAGAGAAAGATCTCCAATAACTGGAACAGATTGCCATACCTGTTGGGAAAATAAAGTTATTCTTTTTAGAGATGGTCACACTAGAGAAAGAAAAAGGGTAAATAGGTCTCAAAAAAAAAAAAAATTAGAAATGAGCCTTCCGCATGCCCTTTAATAGAAGTGTTTTTGGTTTTGTTTTTGTTTTTTTTGAGATGGCGTCTTGCTCTGTCGCCCAGGCTGGAGTGCAGTGGCCAGATCTCAGCTCACTGCAAGCTCTGCCTCCCGGGTTTACACCATTCTCCTGCCTCAGCCTCCGGAGTAGGTGGGACTACAGGCGCCCGCCACCTCGCCTGGCTAGTTTTTTGTATTTTTTTTAGTAGACACGGAGTTTCACCATGTTAGCCAGGATGGTTTCGATCTCCTGAACTCGTGATCCACCCGTCTCGGTCTCCCAAAGTGCTGGGATTACAGGCTTGAGCCACCACGCCTGGCAATAGAAGTGTTATTTAACTATTAGGGGTGTGTCATAGAGAAGACACTAGTTTCTGCCCGGTGAGCTTACCAACAAAATAAAATAAACAAACAAGGGAGGCAGTGGGCCATTTGATAAACCTTCTCAGAAGACTCACAGAAACTGGAGAATCAAAATTAACCGGCTGTGTTTGTTCACTTTTAACTCCTATCTGGGTTGAGTTTTAATTTCTGCCTGAGCACATGCTACCCTTTTTATTATGAATTTTTCCCTGAAGAAACATGTGTCCTAGTCTTCTCTCTGTCTCCTGCATTTTCTCATAGAACTTGTGATCCCAGCATATGAAGAGGTGTGTGTAAGCCCGTGTGGCATTATGGCTAAGCACAAAGCTGTTATCAGAGCATTCTAGTTCTATCATTTGAACACTGCCCAATCCAGAGAGATTTTCCTAATGTGTTAAACCTCATTTTGAAACTAAAGAAAGTATTGTCACCCATCCCATAGAGTTGTGATAAGTTTAAATTAGATGATTCATGTAAAGCCCTTGAAGCTTGCCTGGTCTGGAATAAGCAACGGTTCACTATTTGATTGCTTTCCTCTGCCCCCATATCATTAGGATGAGTCTGACTATGATGTTTACCACTACTAGAAGCATCATCCAGGAGGGCTCTCTCTTCTCTCCAGTCTTGTCACTTAGCGTTCCAGTTTCTGACTCTTCCTGAAACTTGGATGACCATACTTCATGGAAGACATCCAGGGAGAGACTGGGCTGCCCTTCTTGGGGAGGTAGAAGAATAGAGAGTGAACCATGTACGTATGTTTGAAGGTCTCTTCCACCTTTGCCACCCAAAGACAACAAAAATCTCAACACTGGTGATTAATACATCAGCTGTTTAAAAATCTACTTCATGCCTTGATTTCTTCCTCCTTGCAAATTTCGAACTACACCTAACTAACCAAATGACTCTAGGATGGTTGGGAAGAGCTTGGTGTCTTTCTGTCATAGAAGAGACATGTGAAGGTAGATTACATCAGCTCTAAAGTTCATTAGAGCACCAAGAAACCATGATCCTTCTTCCCTTGCTGCAAACAAACAAAAGAACAAGACAATGCACTTGTGTATTTTTTTAGGCCTCTAACTGAACTCTCAAACTGTGGTTAATCATATTCTGTTTTTTTTTTTTTTTTTCAAACCCATCATTCTCTGATTATTCCCTTCATGAAAGAGTCCCTCCGTGGTCCCCTCCTCTCAAGAATGAAGGGAGTGAGGCCTCGCTGCAGCCCATCACTCTGCCCATTGAATACATGAAGACCCAGGGTCTTTGGTTGATAACTGTCACTTGCAGACTAAGCTGAAGCAAGAGTCTAACTTTATATTACAAGTGAAGACCCTTGTCAGAGGATGAGTTCTCTAGGCAGAGCCTTGTTTGAAAAAGAGAAATACCCCTCTTCAACTGACTGAACTCTTTCCTGATTAACACTGGATAAATATGGAGACTATTACTTAGATACCACATGCTGGGAAGCAAATGTGATAATTATTATCTGTCAATCTGCAGAACCCCGTGCCCACCCCCAAGCCCAGTCTCAGCTCCAGTGAAATGCTACCATTTCAATCTCATCTGCAAGAGAGGCAAATGGAGAGAGGACAATGACTATGGAGAAAGCTGAGAGCACCCCAGCTGTCAAAGCATGTGTGGGAGGCAGCGGATGGTTTGGGTGTCATCACATTAGCAATCTCTTGAATGAAGGGAAAAATGAAAAGGAAGTCTGGCTGCTTTGCGCCTTGAAAAGGAGCAGCAGTTGAAAGCATTAAAATTAGATGCCATTTTGCTGAAGATCATGATTATTTAAAATGTCAGTTGTTTTCCCTAAAACTATCATTTATGATGGAACACAGTGAAGAATATCAACATAACCAGAGATTGAGCCTTTTCTACATGTCACAGAGTGATGAAAAATGCACTATATCAGATGGTGCTGAGGGCTCACAATGGTGGCGGGTGTGTGTTCGGATGTGAACATGTACGCATTTCCAATGCTGCTCTGAATTCCCCTCTCCTTATTAGGAGAGCTGGCCTTCAGCCCATCACACAGGCTGGAGAAAACAGCGGGGGGACTTTCCATGGGTAGAGAGGAAGGAGAAATTCAGCAAGACACAGTGAAACACCAAAAGACACGGTCCCAAAGAGATACCAGGAGCCTGTGTATAAAGGTGATGATGATGTTGATGTAATAAAAATAGCTAGCATTTGCATACTGTTGAGTGTAGTTCTAACTTTATTTATGTGAATCCATTGAATGCTTACTATAGCCTCATGAGTTAGGAAACCTTTTCACCTTCTTTTTTTTTTTTTTTTTTTTGAGAAGAGTTTCACTCTTGTTGCCCAGGCTAGAGTGTAGTGGCATGATCTCGGCTCATTGCAACCTCCACCTCCTGGGTTCAAGCGATTCTCCTGCCTCAGCCTCCTGAGTAACTGGGACTACATTCGTGAGCCACCACACCTGGTTAATTTTGTATTTTTAGTAGAGGCGGGGTTTCACCACGTTGGTCAGGCTAGTCTCGAACTCCTGACCTCAGGTGATTCACCACCTCGGCCTCCCAAAGTACTGGGATTACAGGCATGAGCCACTGAGAGCAGCCCAGGAAACATTTTTAATCCCCTGTTTACAGATGAGTAATCTAAAGATCAGGGCAATAACTAGCCCAAGGTCAAGTGATGGTGGGGACTGGCTCTGGGAGTTGGCTCCAGGGTTTATACCCTTATCTTCCTAGTTGGATGCTTCTTAAAGTAACGGTTCGGATAAGCACAATGATTAGTGTGAAATAGCAGTTGGCTCATAAACAGAGAAGAGTCAGGGCAATTACTAGAGAAATACCCAGGTGTAATGAGGGGTACAGCCTGGGGCTGCAGCACGGAAAAGGCCAGGTGGGCTCTGACAATATGAAACCCAGGAGGCAACTGGGCCAAACTGTGAGTGACCCCAAGGAGCCAGCTAGAGCATGCCTAGCATGTGCATACGAGCCCAGAGTCCTAGGATGCATCTTTTTGTCAAGAATATCTTATTCATTTTTGTTCGTTCAACACTGTCATTTCCTTCCAACCACAGGACCTGTGCACATTCTGCTGTCTCCTCCTGGAATGCTTTCACCAGAGGATCTTTCCCTGACCATCCAAAATACTAGTTCAGCAGGCCCTTTCCCCTTCTTAGCACTCAATACCATGGAAAAGTAATTTGTATATAGTTATTGTTTTTGTTGTCTCTTCCAATAAAATTCAAGCTTCTAGAAAACATATGCTATATCTATTTTTTAAACATCAATTATCCAAATTCTAGCACAGGCAAATAGAATTACAAGTAATAATAGTTGTAAATACTTTTTTACTGTAGCATACTATGTTCTAAACGTTTATATATATTATGTTTGAAATCCCCACAATAGTTCTATAGGAGGGGTATTATATGATTTCTCTTTACAGTTGGGAAAGCTAAGTCATAAATTTTTAAATCCTATTGATGTAAGTAGTATAGCCAAAATCTGAATACAGGCATTTGGGCCCCAATGTCTACTCTTTTAATTTCACTTAAGTAAACTGTCCTTTCTACAGATCCTCAAGTAAAATGTATTAAATGGAGAGATGAAGGAATGAACTGATGTCTTCATGATGGGCCAAAATAATGTCTTGTGAGGTTCAGTGGCTATGACAGAACCCAACCTGGGAGGAAAACTCTGAAGAATTCTTTTTTTTTTTGAGACGGAGTCTCACTCTGTCGCCCGGGCTGGAGTGCAGTGGCCGGATCTCAGCTCACTGCAAGCTCCGCCTCCCGGGTTCACGCCATTCTCCTGCCTCAGCCTCCGGAGTAGCTGGGACTACAGGTGCCCACCACCTCGCCCGGCTAGTTTTTTGTATTTTTAGTAATCACAGTAACTCTCCATAGAGAAAGGAAGCTGACTCTACTCCTTAGGTAGGACTTGGCCTTGGGAGAGTCTGAGGTAAATCTAAACCTAAACCAGACAAAAGTCTCAAGGACCACAGCTCAGACAGATTACAGGGTGATTTCACTGCACTGCTTTTCTCGTTCCTTTGCAATTTCTAGATGTTTTTCAGCATATATATATATTGATTTTTTTGAGACGGAGTCTCGCTCTGTCACCCAGGCTGGAGTGCAGTGGTACTATCTCAGCTCACTGCAACCTCCGCCTCTCAGGTTCAAGCGATTCTCCTGCCTCAGACTCCTGAGTGGCTGGGATTACAGGTGCCCGCCACCATGCCTGGCTAATTTTTGTATTTTTAGTAGAGACAGGGTTTCACCATGTTGGACAGGCTGGTCTCGAACCCCTGACCTCATGATCCACCTGGCTCGGCTTCCCATAGTGCTAGGATTACAGGCGTGAGCCACCATACCCAGCCTTCAGCATCAATTATTAAGGAACAAATGGAGACCACTCACACGACTAATACCTTGAGTGTGAATATTTTCATCAAATTAAGCAGAGCTGTGATCATGTTGATTAATTCATCCACCTATCGGTCACTGAGAAACCCTTCTGTATCAAGCCCTCCATGAAGCAGACAAGAAGACAGGACTAGATGTACAAAATATTTATTGGGGAAATAAATCTCTTCACAGGAACACCTGTAAAGGAGAAAGGGAAGGGTGAGCAGGAATAAGTTGGAAGAGGATTCAGACTATGATGTAGGATCCTCACCTTTGAAAAGAAAGAAGGAAGAAAGAAAATGGGGTATGAAGAGGCTTGGACCACAGAGCAACTCTGAGAAAGTCTCAGCCAGGTCTGTGGGGAGTCTATGAGCAGGAGTGGCTCATTAGAGGAGTCCCAATGATAGTAGCCCCACTATGCTTGAATAGTGACTGGGAACAGCGTAGGTAAGTGAACATGGCCTCAGGTGACTGCTGCAGTGGATTTGAGGATAAGGTTTGGCAGCTGGAGGCTGTCAATCCATTGTGCTTTCGGTAGCAGGTCCTCTTGCAGGGAGCTCTGAGTGACGCAAGTCCATGGTCTCTACCCTACATTCTTTCATGCTTCATTCATGTGCCACCCCCTCTTTGAAGCTCTCCCTATTCACCCCATCTGGCAATAAACTCTTCCTGTAAAACTTTTGGTACTTTCATCTTGTGTTTTGCCTTTTCATGTATCATATTAAATTTTAGTTTAATTGTGTATGAGAAAGTTCATGATGGGGCTGGGGCACTCTAACCTGCATGCTTATATTGACTATTCTCAAATTTCAGAACTCACAGTGACATCTGGACACCCATGGCCTTTGCAGAGAAAATGCAATGAGAACTTTGACAAAGAGATCATTGAAATGCTTTTGGTGCCATCCTAATGAATATTGCTCTTGGGGTCCTGAGTAGGCACGCTGAGTAAAGGCAAAACATATGTCCCTCCATGTATGGTGTTCAGGATTGCTTGGGAAGGGCATTTTTAAGTGGCACACACCATGTGGCCAATGCTGTCCCTTGAGGAACTTGTTCTTAATCCTTGGCAGACAGGATATCACACTGGAAGGACCAGCTTATCTTTTTGTTCTATCATGAAGCAGCTACTTATCAACCAGACCCTCAAAAGCTGACCAAAAGAGCCCACACAGCTAAAGCCTTTCCTGCCTCAAATCTGGATTAAGAACTACCTATATGTGTCCCACTGGGTAAAAGTAGAAAAAGCTAGGTGGGAGGCTGGAGGAGTCCTCAGGGATGGGAAAATCATATTTACTAGCTGGTATTAACTCATAGGCTTTAAGTTCAGCTTTAGGTAGAAAGTTTCTCCTACTAGTCACTGGTTCCCTGCTCAAATATCATACTCCTGAGAATAAATGTCTTTCCTCTCTGCTCTGTTCGCTGATGTGTGCTGTGCTTTCAAGTACCAGCTCTGCTGGTTTCTCAATTGTCTCTCCTCATCAGAGAATACAGTGTTGCCTCTGACCAGCTAAAGCATTAGGCTTGCTACCCACAAAAGACCTTACAGGAGCCAGCAACTTATCTTTCTTTATTTCTGAAGGAAATTTCATACCCTCACTCCCTATCACCAGCATATAGCCTCTGACACTTCCACCCACTTATGAACCTCTGCTTTTTTGGATAACTGGCATTGAGACACTTCTGGTACACCATGTCTATTCCATAGAAGCATTGCTGTCTTTTTACAACAGCCAGTTATAGGGGAAAATTGAATTTTAGGGTGGGAAAGCCTGGTCATAGGAAGCTATAATTAACTCTAGAACTGACCGCCTTTCCTGTTATATATTTTCATATTATCATGCACATTCCTTTTAAGGCAGTTGTCACAATTTTAATTATTGTTGTAATTATGGAGTAATGCTTCCCTCTACTTTAGTGGCTTCCTAAGATCTTGCTGTCTTGTTTACTGCTGTATCCCCAGCTGCTGGCATAGGCCACGGCACATAAAAAGAAGCAATTAATATTTGTTCAGTAAATGGATGAATAAATTAATGAATGAATGTCAAAGGATCTACTGAGTAAGGTTAAACTCACACTTTGAAATTAGAAATCTCTACTATGTAGGTTTTGGTACCAACCTATATACAAATTCTAGAGACTGTTCAGTGTATCCTGGTAGCTTCTGAGTTCTCTGTAAAAAAGCTTTTAAAATCACCTAGCTATGGTGTTTATCACCCCAATAGAGACTCGGGTTTACTTAGTCTATTGAACCAACTTGTTTTGTATAAGATTCTAGTGTATGTGTGTGTGTGCATGCACACGTGTGTCCCTTTCTAATATTTTACAAGTTTGGAAGTAGTTTACAGAAAATGACCTCTAAGTCAGCTCAAAAGTTACATTTGTATTAGAACTTAGGCTTGCCATGTTTCTGGCTTTGTTCAGCTTTGTTTCTATCCTAGATCATGTTGAATTTGTCCCACACTACAGGTGTGAAAACAACTACTTCCTGTTTTAGAGAGCTATTAGGCTAAACATATGTGTTTGTTCAAAATATATGTTTTAAATACTAAGCCTCTATCAGTTAATTTCTTCTTTAAAAAAGCTTTGCTTCCTTCTAATACGCTGGTTGTTGATCTATCTCTTAATGAAAATGAAGACAGTGCTACTGCTCACTGCTGTGCTGGTCAGAGAGTTGTGCCTGAATTCTTGACATAATTAATTGTTTGGTCTTTGTTATGGTATCAGAAGTATTTTAGCTAGCTCCTCAAGTTTTAGAAACTGTTTTTATTCTGAAATAATTTTAGATGAACACAGAAGTTGCAAGAATAGTGCAGAGAGTTCTTATGTCCACTTCATTTGGTTTTTCTCCAATGAAAGCATCTTTCATTACCATGGAAACCATTGGCACTATACTAATAACAAAACTACAGATCATATTCAGAATTCACCAGTTTTCACGTAAACTCATTTGTGTGTGTGTATAGTTCTGACATTTTACTCCCTGTATGGATTCATGTAACTGCCAACACAATGAATATCACTCTTGATAGTTACATATTCCTCCAACACTTGAAAACCTCCCATCTGTTCTCCATCTCTATAATTGTATCATTTTGAGAATGTTAAGTCATATAGCATGCAACCTTTTGAGACTGGTATTCTACTTCTGAGTTTACTGCCCTTGAGAATAACCCAAGCTGTTTTATATATCAGTGATTTTTTCCCTTTTCACTGCTTAGTAGTATTCCATTGTATGACTGTATGTGTTTGTTCAGCCATTCATCCCTTGAAAGGCATTTAGGTTTTTCCAAGTTCAGGGCTAGCACAAATGAAGCTGCGGTTTTTAATTTTTATGAATGAAGCTGGACATCTGTAACAATGTTTATGTGCAGAATGTTTTCATTTCTGTATGGTTAATCCCAGGAGTTGAGTTGGTAGCTCATATAAAATGCATTTTTTAACTTTATAAAACACTGCCAAACTTTGTTCCAGGACAGCGATACCACTTTGCATTCTCATCAGCAAAGTCTGAAAGATCCAGTGTCTCTACATCTTTAATAGCACTTGGTATGGTCAGCATACACATTTTTAATTTTAACTATTTTATCAGGAATGTACCCTATTTAAAAAGTTTTTTTTTTTTTTTTTGCAAGAATCTGAGATAAAATGCATTTCCCTATTGGGCAGAGTCACAACAGAACCAGCGTAACTCAGTGAAACTTTCCTTCAATAGCTATGGCAGAACGAGTTAATGTTTTTGCACCAAATGTCAAACAAATGGGTATTACAGAATTCTGTAATTTATAAAATATTATATGCATGAATTATTTTCTTGTATTATCACTCATAAGAAACATGTAGGGAGAAATTAGAGGATAACTGGATTAACTAGATATAAGACTTTTTGAGTGACAGGAAAGATATTTTCCTAACTGTAGAAATGGAGAAGTCATCAGAAAAGTAATATAACCAAAGCTAGTTTTTTGGAAGATCCACGTAGTTTCACTGTGGTAGCTGGACTAAATGGAAAGGACAGGAGAGTGGAAACTGAACAAGCATGCTTACAGAAACTTCATAAAAATGTATACAAGGCCAGTGGTAGAAAAAAATCGGATACAGGAAGAACATGTTGTGAAATAAGAACTTATATATCAAGGGAGTCATGAAATTTAGGATGACTCTAGGGTTATTAAAACAGAAATAAGAAAGTCAGAATTAAAAGCTGGTAAAAACAGAGTGGTAGTGATAATTAACTCAGCCACCACTAGCAACACCTGGCTGTACTAAGTGCTTTCTTTGGTAATCTTTACCACAGTCCTACAAAACAAGAACAATCAGCTCCAACTACAGACGAGGAAACTGAACCTCACAGACGTCAATAATTTGTCTGAGATCAAACAACGAATAGACTTCTCTTTCTATCTGTGTACTGAGACAGTAGTGCTATCAATATGATTATCGAAATATTAAAATAAGATCATATCTACAAACTTCTAAGGGCCATTCCATATAAATATTATCTAGTATTGTTTTGGCAATAATTCTTCTCTAAAGATTGAATGTACCAAAGGCTTCCAGGATTTAAATAATGGGTACAATTTCTCTTCAGAAAAAAGACATTACCACACAATAAATATTTTCTATATTCAGAATAAAAGCTCTTTGGGTTTCATTCCAAGATCTCCCATCAGAGACCTTAATTTAAAAATGAATATGACAGGGAACTCAGAATTCTTTTAATTTTCTATCAATTATGTATAATATAAATGTGCATATAAACAAATATTGCAGTAGAAAAATAATACTTTATCCTCATTTTTCTAGAGTGTCAAAAATGATAAATTTGAATATTTGTGGTAAACACTCAGCAAAAATGTCAGAAACATTACTTCCGCAAGCCAGTGTCTCATTGTCAGCTCTTTGTAATCAGTTTAATTTTTATTGAGGAAAAGCAACAATCACAAATCAGCCTTCTTGTGTCCTTTGAATTCTTATGGCTGCAAATGAGGCTTCCAGCCATGTCAATTTCATTTTGCAAAGGCAACATGTTGAATCATTAATTACCTAAGAAGGTACTGAATCCTTATCTCCTTCTGGTAAAAAAAATATATATATGTATGTATATGTGTGTGTGTGTGTGTGTGTGTGTGTGTATATATATTATATGTATACATACAAATCAGATTGGAACCTGGGGCTGTAAAGTCATCTTTTCTTAAAATGCCATCTGCCAAATTTCACTTCAGAACATCAGAAATCTTTAAAGGTGAGGGAAGGAGAGACAAGTAAGGGCAGTGAAGCATCAGAGTGTCAAGCTGTCTTATCATAGTAGCCTGTACTGTTCCCTCCTCCCTAGTCTCACCAGCTCCAGGCCCCCTTGGATTACTGATACAGCCAGCTATCTCATCCCCTCCACTGTCAGCAGCCCTGTCTGCTCATAAATCTGAGCATCCAGAACAGTCACTCCATAATGCCTATCTGGCCACGTTTCTTTCTGACTCATAATCTCCTGAAGGCCTTCCATGACTGTGATGTCAGGGCTCCCTAAAAGGCCAGCAAGGTGCTTTCCACTCAACCCCCACATATCTTGTCAGCATCCTCTCTCACTATCATCTATCTGATAAACCATGCTCCTGCCATGTGTAATTATGTAAAGTCACTTTAACTCGGGGCTTATTATTTTAGTAATCTCTGCCTGAGGCAAAATTCATGACTCAGTTTATGTTTTACCTCTTCTAAGTCTTCCATAACCTTCTCTCCGACTACCAATCGCCATTTTTCATCCACCTCAATCATGAGACTGAACATGGTGCCCTGCAAATTGGTTTCAACAACCTTTGATAGTGATTGCATGTTGTTATAATTGTCCTTTGTCTTTTTTCCACCCTCCAATAGTTTGTAAGATGCGTGTAACAAGGCAGAAAAAGGAAATATCATGTCATATTTGACAGCATAAATGTAGTCCCAGTGTTACATATGTAGTTGACAGGGAAACAAATGTCATCTATGAAGGTATTTGAAATAAAAGAGAGGAAGAAGGAAAGGAAAGAAGGGAGGGAGGAAGGAAGGAAGGAAAGAAGGAAGGAAGGAAGGAAAGAAGGAAGGCAAAAAGGAAGGAAGAAAGGAAGACAAGAAGGAAGGAAGGAAAGAAAGAAGGAAGGAAGGAAAGAAGGAAGGCAAGAAGGAAGGAAGAAAGGAAGACAAGAAGGAAGGAAGGAAGGAAGGAAGGAAGGAAGGAAGGAAGGAAGGCAGGAAGGCAGGCAGGCAAAGGAAAGGAAATAAAGAATCATGTCAAAGACTAAGGTGCAGTGGGTGGGCTGGATGTCCATTCTACTCTTAATTCTTCTCTCATCATCATGTTAAGAGTCCTAATAAATGTTTATACTATTTGAGCATAAGTGTTGCATCTTTAAAATAAGATAAAAATAATTCCTAAGATTCACTTTAACTTGAAAATTCTGATTCTCTAACTCATTATCGGCATCCTCAAGGTAATTTTAGTAGCAGAAAAAGGCTGGACTTCTGGTGAAGTTGGACATGTCTATCTCACTGTTGGAGCTCAGGCGCTGCCTCACCACACAGTCTTCATTTAGCTCTACCCTGGCACAAAAAATCTTTCTCTCTTTTTTTCTTTTCTTTTTTCTTTTTTTTTTTTTTTTTTTTTTTTTTTTTTTTTTTTTGAGACAGAGTCTCACTCTGTCACCCAGGCTGGAGTGCAGTGGCATGATCTTGGCTCACTGCAACCTCTGCCTCCCAGGTTCAAGTGATTCTCCTGCCTCAGCCTCCCGAGTAGCTGGGACTACAGGTGCCCACCACCATGCCCGGCTAATTTTTTGTATTTTTAGTAGAGACAGGGTTTCACCATGTTAGCCAGGATGGTCTCCATCTCCCGACATCGTGATCTACCTGTCTTGGCCTCCCAAAGTGCTGGGATTACAGGTGTGAGCCACCAGGCCCAGCCTCTACATATTTATCATAAAAAAACACCTGCACACTAATGCTGGCATTCTGAATGTTCTGCATGTCTCATCATTCTGAAACATGACCAAGCCTTGTCCAGGTCTTTCCAATACTCCAAAATGTCTGATAACTGGGACTACATCTGTAGAAGACCAAACCTCTCCTTAGAGTTTGACATTATACCACATTTGTACATTCAACACATATTTATTCAGGGCTTGTTCTATGACTAATACTATACTAGGCACTAGTGGTATGATTAAAAATTAGACGTAATTCTTTCTTTCATAAAGCTTTAAGTCTAGTTGGAAGACTAAACAATGGTATCTATCTTAATAATTTTTGTATTATAACAGAAAGCCCAACTCAACATGGATAGGAAAAAGAAATGTATTGGCTGTAACTGAAGAGACTGTCTGTCGGTCCAATTCAGACAGAGATTGATCAAGGTTCTCAAATGATAATCATAAAGAAAGGACACACACACACACACACACATACACACACACACACACACACACACACATTTTCCTTTCTCTTTCTTCACTACATGATGGCTACCTCAGCTTCAGCTCCTACATTTTTCCTGATTTATGTCGACTGGAAAGAGAAAGCTACATCTCCAGCAACTTTTTTTTATGGCCCAGAATTGAGTTTCATTATGCTACACTGTCCTGATTTGAAGTCAGAGGCCCATCCTGGAAGCAGTTACCATGAGCAGAGGGGAGGGTGCAGTGTTTATTTTAGTCTCAGTCATATGATCCTGCCCTGGAGCCCTGGGCTGAAGTCAGCTTCACTTAAAGCTTATGGGCTCTCACAAACTAAATTGCACTTCTCTTTCCCCAAAAAGTTAGAGGGGATATGGGCAGCAAAACCCCAAAATTTGCTTTAATATAACTTAAATGTTGGCAAATGATAGGAGAGAAAAGGACAATGAGGAAAATCAGAGAAAATGTCTGAGAGAGCATGGCCTGGGAAACTCACCCTGAAGAAGTGATCATTCCACAAAACAGGATCTTTCAAAGGACAATAAGGAAACAGCCATAAGGCCATCCATGGGAATCGTATTTCAGACATGGAAAACAGTACAAATGCCTGAGTCTCAGAGGAGGTTGGTCGCTTCTGGGCAGCATGAGATCAGGTGACTGCATTGTGGTGGGATAGGAAGAAAAGGGTAAGGTGGCGGGGAAGGGGTAAGCAAGCGTTCCAAGATGTCAGCTGCATTCTAAATATTAAAAGAAGCCACTAATGAATTTATTCCTCTGAGTCCTCAATACTCATAAGCTAATTATTCAGCAAATCTTCATATGTTATTTATTCAATAAATAAACATATTGAAGGTGTTAAGAAGTAGGCATGCTTCCAGCTTTCAAGAACCTCACAGTCTAAGGAGTGGGAGGAAGCCAAGACAACAATACCACAGCGAGATAAGAAGAAAAGCAGCCACACATAAGCATCTGCCAAAGCCGCCTGGAACTGCACTAGGTATGTCGTCTGTATGTTCATTAATTCCCCTACAAGCAATTTACCAGATAAGTGTCATTTTCCAGAAAGAGGGCACCCACGTATCCCAAGCTTGCCTGATGTCTCACCCATAGATTAACTGGTAGAGATAGGGTTTGAATTTAAACCTGGCTGACTTCTAATAATATTTACAAGACCTTCTTAAATGTAATAACAAAGCAGTCATTTACATTTAGTTTCTGCTAGTTTTCAAAACAGTCCAATGATAGATAATAACTTCTCTCTAATAATAAAAGCAACACGGCCTCAAATAAATAAACACTTTTCCAAGGTCACAGAGCAAGAGCATAGCATGGAAACCAGGATCATCTGGGTGCCAAGCCAGTGTTCTCTGTCCTGCCATGCTGCCTCCTAGATCCTGAAAAAGTATTTTGCTGGTTCAGAAAAAGGAGGGCGTAAGTCCAGCTGAAGAATTGTGGAAGCCTTCTTGTTGGGGCAGCAACTTGCTGCTGAGGCATTGACTGAACCTGGGCAATCAGATTAGGGGAGATTTTAACTATGGGGGCTCTAGCAGTTCCCACTATCCCTCTCTCCCCATTCAAGGAGCTCCTCAGGGGGTCCTGGAGTAGGGATTAAACACATGTCTCTGACAGGCAAGCCCTTGAGGATGGACCCAGGTTAGCTGAGACCCCCACACTGTTGACAGCCTCCTCTCTTTCCCTCTTGTCTTTCAAACAAAATTAGCTCCTGACAAAAAGAGGAAAGAAGGGACCTGACAGTTTGGGCTTCTCTACCTAAAGGCTAACCCAGTTCTCACAGTGCAGTGCTCAGCTGTCCCATCAGCTGGCATCCTCTATGCCTGAGACACCCATGCATACCCCAGGGGAAAGAAGCTGTGTCAGGACCCATGGTGGCTTGTGTCATCTCTCCTGGATTAGTCCTTCAGGGATGCGCATCTTAGTATTTCTTCCCCAAAATATATGTCAGTTAACTTGCTTTGAGCATGCAATATGGTCCAAGCACTGGACTGGTACACTCAGTAAATAACACAATAGTACTTGCCCAGCTTCATGGTGCTTTTAGTCATTAAACACATATCTCTGACAGGCAAGCCCTTCAGGATGGGTCCAGGTTGGCTGGGGCCCCCACCCTGTTGCAAACCTCCTCGCCTTCCCTGCTGGCCTCCAGGAAAAATTAGCTGAAAATTAGCCGTCGGGGAGAGAAAACACCAAAAATTACAGTTTGGTGTGATTTTATTTATGTATGTATTTATTTATTGAAGGAGGTGTGTTAGATTCCTCAGTTGCTCCTAGAGGAGTCTATAATGCACACGAGCTATCTCCTGTGGACCATAAGGCCTGTAAATCCAGGCTAAACTCCTGGGGTTTCACTTCCATCTAAACCTCACAGGAAACATGTCTTCCTTTAAGTTTGCTGACAGTGTAAATTTCATAAAATTTTTTTCAATACATATTTATTACTTTGAATTATAAAATAATCTGTTTAAAGGGCACATATTAAGGGATTGTGCATTTTGGGAAACAGACAGAGCTGGTGCCTGTCATACAGGCATGCCCCTCTCCCTTGGAAGTCACTCTAGTGCCCGCAGGGAAAACTTTCAACTGCTTGGTTTAGATACAAGACCTTCTGTGTTCTTGAATCCTGGTCTGTATTTCTAGCATCACTTGCCACCATTTGTCCAGGCTTCTGGGCAGCTCCCACACTGTCTTCAGTGCTGTTCTCCCTATCAAGACTGCCTTATCCTACCGTTCTCAAAAATGGGTTGTTCTATGATCCCACTTAATAGCACACACTATGGAAACTGTGCCCTGAATCCTTCAGGCAAAATATATGGGTCTTGCTGTGATCCTGAACCAGCCCTTCAAGGTGCTAATAGGACACTTATCACAATACAGCCCAGGTAGGTGTATATGTGCCCATGATAATCTGTGACTCCCTCATCCTCTACATGTAGCATGGGGCCTTGCCTTGCTCATGGAAGGTACATGACTTAATGATTACATTCATGGTAAAATGTAAGATGGTGAATTTCATAGAGCTTAAGTTGCAGGGCAGCAGCCTGACAAAAGCACAAGGGAGAGAAAAGAAAAGGGGATTGGTATGATACATTTGTTTAGCTAAATACAGTTGTGTTGGAAAATCCCTATAGGAAGCCTCCGGGTCTTCCTTTCCCATCTACACATGGCTGGAGGTCAATTTCTTAGAAAAAAAAAGTGAACAATAGTGAAAAGAAAATAATACCAGCCAGCATAAAAATTGAGCTATATGGCTTTTCTACTAATAACATTTTTATCACAGATGTAACATATGCCCATTATAGAAAATTTAGGAAACACTAATAAGCAAAGAGAAAAAAAAAAAGATAGTATTAATTCCACAACAGAGAAAGAGCCACTATTAATTATTTAGCATATACTTTTCATATTTTTGTTTTCATATGGTATCTAAAATATATATTCCATCCTTTATCCCTATCCCTCTGATATGGTTTGGCTGTGTCCCCACCCAAATCTCATCTTGAATTGTAGTTCCCATAATCCCCACGTGTCTGGTGGGAGGTAACTGAATCATGGGGGAGGGGTTTTTCCCATGCTGTTCTCATGAGAGTAAATACGTCTCACAAGGGTCCATGGTTTTATACAGGGCAGTTCCTCTGTCTGCTGCCATGTAAGATGTGCCTTTGTTCCTCCTTCTCCTTCCACTATGATTTAGAGGCCTCCCCAGCCATACAGAACTGTAAGTCCATTAAACTTCTTTTTCTTTACAAATTATCCAGTCTCAGGTATTTCTTCAAAGCAATATAAAAATGAACAAGTACACCCTCCTTCATTTTTCTCTTCTTTCCCTGCTGTTCCTTCTTCTTTTCCTGCCTTTCATCACCTTTTCATTCTTTATCCATATTAATATAGGCAATTATTCAAAATATAAGATTCTAAATAGTGTTTGCAGAATGCCACCTTATGTGTAAAATCCAGGGAGAATAAGAATATGTAAGTTTGATTTTGCTTATATTTCTATCAAGGTTCTAGAAAGACACATAATGAAAATAAAAGTGATTGCTGATTGGAGTGAGCTGGGGCAAACTAGATGGATTAGGGCAAAAGTAGAAGAAGAATTCTTACTTTTCACCAAGTATCATTCTATAGTACAAATGCTCCTTGACTTACACTGGGGTTACACCCTGAGAAACCCATCATGAGTTGAAAACATAGCTAAGTAGAAAAATGCATTTAATACACCTAACCTTCCAAACATCATAGCTTATCTTATTCTACCTTAAATGTACTCAGAACATAGTACTTTGATTTTGCATCAGATGAACATAGTTCCTTGTAAACAAAAATAATAGCGTTGCAGGTCACACGTGCTTTCCTCTACTATGCCTTTGTACTTCCTCAACTAGTGTCCTCTTGAATCTAGGTGGCATCTCAGACTGCTTGTCCAATAGAATGTGGTGGGAGTGTTGCTGTGTCAGTTCTGGATGTCATGGATTGGTCTAGATGCTTTCTGGGAAGCTAGTTACCACACAAGTGTGACTACCTGTGTACCATCATCCTCTGGGAGCCCCAGTTTTGCACAGAGGCCAACAAATATCAAAGCACTAGTCATATGCATAAAGAAATCACCAGGCATTCTGCTCAGTCACTCCTCCAGATGTCACCAGCCTCAGCAACAATCTCATTGCAACCTCATCATGAGAGACCCCCAACAAGACCCCATCCAGTCAAACCACAGAAATCTGGAAGTCACAGTAATGTATTTTATTAAATAAAAAAAACATTTCAGGGTAGTTTGGCATGCAAGACAACCTGAGCAGAAATGCTAAAATGTAGGTAGACAAATACCATGTGCCTGCTCTGCACCATAGGTGTAAAAAACTCAGATTTAAGTTCAGGCTGCCTGTATTCAAATCCTGGCTCTAACCCAACTATCTGTGTGACCTTGACCAACTTTATTTACCTGTGTCTCAATTTTCCATATAATAGAGGTAATACTACCTACCTCAAAAGAGTGTTATGAGGATTTAATAATATTTAGAATACTATCTGGCACACAGCAAAAGCTCAGTATTAGCTATTATTATTATGTATCAAGAGTTACATAAAATTATCAATATTTTTTGGTATGAAGATATTCCTCAAGTAAATAATAGGCATTATTCCTGAAAATACTCTAATGGATTTTTTTTGTTTTGTAATTTTTTTTAGTTGAACCTCTATGTTCAAATTAAGACTGGACTGGATTTTTTGTTTTTTTCTCTCTGTCTTCTTTTATAAGTTATCAGCCTTATGTTTGCCTCATAAAAAGCTCTGATTTTGGGATAACTTATATAACCTATCTATTTCTTAGAAGTTGGAATCAACTACGAAAATGCTTGGAAATTTTGCCTTTGAATTTGTTGTGTTGAAAAGATGCAACAAGTTTGTAATTTATTCTAACTTTATTGGGAAGCACTAGAGTAGTTTATAAAGATGGTGTAATGCTCAAACCATTGTGAGAACATGATGGTCTTTTGCCACGTGGCATGGTACTCTGAAGGACAAGTCGAGCAATAGCATAATAGTTTTTGTCACTATAGGTCTGGCCCCTTTTTATTTGCCTGCCTGAATTACAGATTTTTTTTTTTTTATTCCTTGTTATTGTGAATGTCACAAAGCTACATCTAAGAATGATAGTCATGAACCTCATGGCATTCACTTGATTGGTGAGCCTCTCTGATTTGAACATTAATTATTCACCCTCATTTTATTATTTCTGTCATTTCTCATTTTATTCTATGTATCTCTTATGTTCTCTTTGCTATTTTTCTGTCATTTTTTCTTGAACAATGGAAGTATACTTGAACCAACTTCTCAAATACTGATGTATTTACTTTTCCTGCAGAATCCAGTTCTATCCACTGTCTCCATCACTTTTTTTCCCCTTAATTCTAAATTCTTTCAATTGTCTAAAATTTTCTGGCCTTAAATCTTTATTTCATAAACATCTTGCTTCTTTAATGATTTGAAATTTCCTCAAATCTTGTTGAGAATATGAATGAATATATCCTAAACATATCTCATGGTTTTTTTTCTTTTTTTATCCAGTTTTCTTTTTTAGCCCTTCTCTTGAGTTTTCCAACCTACTCTTTTCATAATCTTAGATTCCAGAAGATCAGTTCACTTCCTATTGGGAGGTGGCACTGCTTCTATCAAAAATAGCACATATCTCTGTTCATAAGAACCTGATCCTGACACTACTGGCACTCTGACTCTGGCTGAGCTCAGGCCAGCCTAAGAGGAGGGGAGAAGAGAGAGAAGAGAGAAGAGGAGGGGATGGTGTTGAGGACAAGCATCTTTCCCCAGCAAACCATCTGTAGTATCCTTGAGGATATGCACCCCTAAGGAATCCATTGTTTCAAGAAGAGTAGGACCCTCCAATTTAGTATCGAGAACACGTTCTCCTGGCACCTGGGATGAGGGGTAATTTAAGTTTATTCATTTATTTTTGTTTTTGTTTGAGACAGGGTCTGGCTTTGTCACCCAGGCCAGAGTGCAGTGGCATGATCTCGGCTCATTGCAACCTCCAGCTCCCTGGCTCAAGTGATTCTCCCACCTCAGCCTCCCAAGTAGCTGCAAACACAGGCGTATGCCACCATTGCTAGCTAATTTTTTAATGTTTTGTAGAGACAGGGTTTTTCTATGTTCCCCAGGCTGGTCTCAAACTCTTGAGCCCAAAGTGCTGGGATTACAGGTGTAAGCCACCGTGGCTGGCCTGATGGGAAATTTTAATCAATAGAGAAAGTCTCAGAGAAAGTCGAGCCAGCTGCATAGGTCTGGAGCTCCCACGGTAAAGTCACTCAGTTTTCAGAGAAGCCCTGATTGGAGTCAGAACTGTCATCTCCTTCCAGCTCTGCCTCTGATGACATAGGTGGTGTGGAGTGGATTACCGAGCACCAGTTTTGGAGACAGATCAGCTAGTGATCACACCCTGCCTCTGTTCCTTGCTAACTTGTGACCTCAAACAACCCTCCTAACTGTTCTGAGTTTTCTTTCATTTGTAGCTTGAAAATAATAATGGCATGACCATTTTCAGGGGAACATGAAGTATAGTAATTCACATGAAATTTGTTATATCAATTCACTATGGTTCTTATTCCCATCCTCTTTCACCTTACCCCTCTCCACAAAGCCTCAGGCTCCTTGATAAAAGCAAAATGTTGAGCTAATCTCTTGCGAAAGTCCATTTCAGCCTGGAAAATATAAAACATTCCAGGCATCTGGGATGCTGATATTTGACACTGCCATTCAAAGAACCAGAAGAACCAGAAGTCTCTATCACTTTGGGGTATAGGTTTTTCTATCTGCCTTGAGATGTTGCCTTATTCCGGTCCAAGCCTACTGATGCTAGCACCACATCTAACTCAGCCATCAGTTGTCCCTGGGGCTCCCTACCTCTCATCTAGTGGATCTCAGATCTGGTAGGGGAGTACTATACTTCTCTTCTCTTTTACAACCACATCCATCACAGACTGTCAGCTGACTATCTGGCATATTTCAAAAAGGAAGACATTATATTACAAGAAAAACGTGGGTGACTTATTATATGACAGTAATTTTAGGGGAATTACATTTTCACTTTGATATTTAACACGTGATTATTTTTATTATAGAAAATGCACATAAGTAAAAAGAAAAAAAATGAATTGTCCACAATTCTACCTTCCAGAGATTACCCTATAATATTTAGGGATAATTCATTTAAAATGATAGAGCATGCTGTGCAGTCATATAATCTGTACTCTCCATTTGCAATATACTATGAACAGTTTCTATTTTAATTCACATAGGCCTACAAACCACCTTTTAAATAATTTCATTGTGTGCTTTTCTGAGATGTACAATATTTAGTTTATCTAATTCATATTGATGAGATTTGAGTTCCAATTTTGAATCAAGTGTATGAAAAAGCAGACTTGTATCAATATTTTTATATTTGTCCAATCATCTACTTAAGATACATTTTCATAAAAATGGAAACTCCACATGAAAAAGGGGGAGTCTTGAAGATATTGTTCATCTTTTTATGGCCAGTGTATAACTATAGTATCTGGCACATAATACCATCTGAAGACATATTTGTTGATTAAATGAATTTTTTGAAGTGTAATTGTTAGGTGAGAGGGTATGCATATTTTATAATTTTATATACATTATAAAGTTGTATACAGAAAATTTATACAAATGTATAACCCTATCAACAATGTCTGAGGGTGCCTTTATCCTTCCTTGCTCTTGACAATATTGGTTATCAACAATATTTCAAACTTTGCTAAAACTGTAGTCAAAACTTATCTATCTCACTTCACTCATTTCTTAGATTCCCTATGATATTAAATTTTTGTTTATATTGTTTGCCATGTATGTATCTCTTTATGTGTCTGTCCAAGTTCTTTTTCCCCTCTTTGTAATGAGATTGTTTTTCTTTTCCAAGTTAATTTGTAAGTACCCACTGTATTTATTAATACTGAGAATGCCATTCATGTTAAACATATTCTACGGAGTGCTATTTGTCTTTTATGTTATTTATTATACACACACATTGTTTTTATTAAAATGTTTTAATATATTCTTTGATGGCATGGGAAAGGCTCATACAAACCCAAATGCCGTCAGTAGCCAGGCAGGTGAGAGATATGTGTTTTTAAAAAGGTGTATGTAAGACCACAGAATATGTTGTTTCTAAGACAAATCAGAAATGATGTGCCTTTAGGGCTTTCAATTCAGTTATTTACTTCTGTCTGTCTTTCTTTTTTCTCTCCTCATCCCTGCTTTCTTCTCTCCTTCCTTCCTTCTGTCCTTCCTTCCTCTTTCTTTCTTCCTTTCCTTTCCTTTGCTTTTCCTTCCTTTCTTCCTTCCTTCCTTCCTTTTCTTCCTTTCCTTTCATTTCCTTTCCTTTCTTTCTTTCTCTTCGTGCTTTTCTTTGTTTCCTTCCATTCCTTTCTTATTTGTTGTTCTTTCCTTCCTTCTGTTCTTTCTTTCTCTGTTTCCTTCTTTCTTTTCATTTCCTCTCTCCCTCCCTGCATTACCCTTCTTTTATCTCTTCTTTATTCTTAAGAAATCTCTCTCCTACCCAAAGTGAATAAATCTTTGAGCAGTATTTGAGCTGCATTAGTTTGTAATCTCTGCTTTCATAACTCCTTGAATTTTTGCCCTGCTTTAAACAATCCTCTCTATTGCAGGACTAGGGATACACACACACACACACACATTATTTATATATACATAGCATATACGTTATAGATGGATATGTTATATTTAATGAATATATATACACATCTCTGTCATGTAGTTTTTAATACTTTTTAAAAATTCATACTTTAAATTCATCTGGAATTTATTTTAATGAATGATGTAATATTAATAGATGCATTTTACTTTGTTTTCTAAATGGGTAGCCATTTGTCTCATCACCATTTTTCAAATTGTCTGTCTTTCCTAAGAGATTTCAGTGCCTGCTATTATCATATACTAGTTTCTCGTATATCCACAAGTCTGTTTCTGTATATTCTGACTCTTCCTGTGAATGTACCTGTCTCTATTTTTATCTATGTTACCACCTCTCTATTCTATTTACTATATCTCTGTAGTAGATATCTGATAAAGCAATCCCCTCAGTCACCCTACACAATTTCCCATACCATTTTATTCTTTTACAGAGCTTCATTGGATATCCTTATTTAGTTATTTCTCCAAATAATCTTTAAAGTAAGAATTTTGATTGGAATAGGATTAAATTGATTTTTGAGAAGAATAAACATACAAGATACTGAGTCTTCATATCTAGTAAAATAATACATTTCTCGTTTTTTTATGCACTTGGTTATAATTTTGTAGTTTTCTTCACCAAAATTTTGTACCTTTCTTCTTAATTTATAACTATTTTATATTTTTATTGTTTTTTGAATGAGGTATACATATAATATTTAATATGAGTGAAACTCATTGTTATATGTATGTATATACATTTTATATATACTATATATGATACATTATATATACAATACAATACAATATATACATACTATATATAACCTGCCAAAATGTTGACTATTAATGTTGATATCAGGCACCTTTTCCATGTATGGGATGTTAGTTGCAGTGCTTTTAGTACTCATAGGCTTACTTCATAATTTTAAATCCCATTTTTGAGCCACTCTGCCTGAATGTAAGTGACAGCTATACTGTTTCATGACGTATGATCTTCACAAATGTTGCAGAAACTCTTTGTCCCTCAGTTTTGTTATCTCCAAAAAAGAAAGATAATACTACCTAGAGGTGGTTTGAGTGTTAAATTAGTCAATATATGTAGAAGTGCTTAGAACAGTTCTTGGCATGTGGAAAACGGTCAGTGCTAACCATTATTATTAAGCACGATATTTGCTATTAGATTTTATAAACATTCTATCATGCTATGGAATTTTTTTTTATTTCTACCCCATGATTAATTGTTTCTAAAATATTTTTAAAAACAAGAACAGATATGTAATTTTATTTATAGCTTCTACAAACCTATCAGGAAGTAAAAATCAATTTTTTCTCCTGTTACAATAAAGGCGCTTTTTTTTTAATGTTAAACTGTCATTGAATTCCTAGCTTAAATACTGCTTGGACACATTATGTATTCTTTTCTTTTACCAACAAGCAAAATTTGTTGCTATCTTTCATGATCATTGCATTATTGTGCAAATGTTCTAATTCTTGTGATACAATTTTGTCAGATCCACTTTCCTAGAAAATTATTAGTGTTGAGTTATTCAAAATTTTAGCAAAAATATGTAAATATAGTTTTATTATAATTCATAAACTTCCTGTTCATATATATTAGTTCCCATTTTTAAGTTCTGGTACCATATACTTCTATTTTCTATCTAGTATAAACTTTCAAAATGAGTGCCTCTTTTATGGATATATTTATGACACAACCTGGAAGAAAGGGTATTTTATAGTGAGAAAAAAAGTCTCCACATATATACAATTATAAAATATTTGCAGTGAGCTCAATCACCCCTAATTCCTTCACACTACATGCATTATTCAGTAACCTGTGCATAACAAGCTGACCAGCGACTTAATACAAATTTGTTATCATTCACCAGGCTGTGGCTTAGCTAGGCCACACATCCGGTACGGGTTGAGCTATGCTGACTGTGGCCAATAGTGCTCAGGGTAAAGCAGTCATCACTGTATGTCTCACTGAGGGTTGGCCAGACGAAGATGATCTCACTGGCTTACAAAGTAATCACAGATAGCCAACAGAAAGATCAATAATAACCAGACTTTCTTGAGGCTTAGGCTTGGAAGCAGCATAAGTGCCACACTCTATTGGTCAATGTATATCACAAACCTAGCCAAGATTTGAAAGAAAGAGACGTCTTTTTCCCTGCTTGAATGGAGAAGCTGAAAAGTCACTTTGCAGACAGAAATAGAGAATTTGAGCCATTTTGGCAATCAATCTATTCCACAAAGTAATGAAGGAATGACTTATTGCATACACTTTCCTTCTCTCTTATGCACACATAATCTTGTGATAATCTTACGTAAACTTGAACAGCTGAGATCATCTCTGAAATGTCCTATGCTGCTGTTGTCTCCCAGTTTAGTGACATCTACACTGAAAGTCTGCTTATCACTGCAATGCATTTCAGTCTTGCATGTTGCCCATATGTTTCGCAAAGTCCAAATATATTGGGACTTGTGCTTCTGGGAAGATGGAGTATGTAAACATTTTTCCATTCTTCCAATTAAGTATGGCTAAAGATAAAATATTTGTGTGTGAAACCTAACGAAAATGTGTGCAGGACTTGTATGTGGAACACTAAAACACTAATAAAAATATTTTAAAAATTGAAATAAATGGAGAGGCATACCGTGTTCATGGATTGAAAGATAACATGGTAAGTGTACCAGTTCACCCCAAATTCATTCACAGGCTTAACATGATTCTAGTCAAAACAACTATTATCATTTGTTGTCTAATATCATCTATTTTTTACAGATATAGACAAATAATATAATTCTAAATTTTATATGGAAAGGCAAAGGAACCGGAATAGTTAAAACGATTTTGAAGAAAAATAAATAAAATAGGAGAAATCACTCGATTCACTTCTAAGATTTGTCATAGAGCTGCAGGAATGAAGACCATGGTATTTGTGGAGGAATAGATATATAAGTCAACAGAACAAAATGGAGAACCTGGAAACAGCCTCAGATAAATCCAGGTAACTGTTTTTTTAATACCCAGTCTAAGATAATACTTAATCTTACAGAAATAAAAATGTATCCAAACAAAAACCTATACATGATTGTTCATACCAACTTTACTTGTAATATTATAGTAAAAAAATGTGAATCATCAAAATTTTTTTCAAGAGGTGAATAGTAAATAAAATGTTGTACACCTATCACACCAATATATCACTCGGCATTCAAAAAGGAAAGACACATTGGCACATTCCTTGGATGGATCTCAAGGGCATTGTGCTAAATGAAAGCAAAAGCCAGAGGAAAAAGGTCAATTAAGGTATAATTTTATTTATAAAGTACTACTGAAATTGTAACTATACAGAAATGAGAAACAAACCAATGGTTACCAGGAGTTAGAGGTTTTGGGGGAGGGGAAAAGATGGAGGTGACTAAAGAGGGGTTGCACAGTGGAGATCTCTGTGGTGATGGAATAGTTCTGTACCGATTGTGGTGGTGGTGGTGGTTGCACAAATATACATGTGATAAAATGGCATGGAACCATATATATGTAGTGCCAATGCTAAATTCTTGGTTTTGATAGTGTGCTATAATTATATGTGATGTAATTATTGGAAAACTGGGTGAGGGTATACAACTCCTCTCTGCACTACCTTTGTGAGTTCCAGCAAATCTATAATAATTTTGAAGTAAAGAGCTTTAAAGGAAACAGCAATCTTTGAATCTTGACCCTGGGAATGACTGTGGGATCCTGCTGCTCTCTTCCTCCAGAAGCCTTCTGTGTCTGCCTGTACTCTGTAGAGATCAGCACTCTTCCTCTCCAGGAGCCACATTTCCTTACTGCAATGATGGGACAGGTACTAAAATCACTTTGAAGAGTAGAGTTTCTTGATTCTTGGACCCTAAACCAACAAGTGCTCCACAGTCTCAAAGCATACATTGACCTAAGCCACACCCATGAAAGAGTCCCCTTGGAAGTAATACCACAATGAATTACTGTTTAATTGCATCTGCTCCAATTTTGTGTACATTATGCTGAAGTTTCCTGCCAAAGCCCATGTTCTTTTCATCTTAAAGTTTGTCATGTGATGGTTTCCCTTTAAAAATAAATATTGGATACATGACAGTTTGTAGGAAAGAACATTAGACTAGGAATACAAACCTAAGTTTAAATCCTTTTACACTATGTTATTTTATGATTGAAAGCAAGAGAACAACTTGGTCAGCATTTAGAAAGATCACTCGGGACACCATTTGGAGACAAGATTGGAGAGGAAGAAACTGCAGGCAATGAGAGAGCTATGGCAATAATTCAATTCAGCAAATGTAAGCCAAGATTTTCCTTTATCTTTGGTAATGCTGAATTCCGTGCCTAGAATTTACTATTCCATATCAGTCCAATTAGATAGATAGATAGATAGATAGACAGACAGATAGATGGACAGATGAATCAGACACTGTTGGTTGCCTACCCAACAAGAATACTTGATTTTGTTTCACCTCTTCCCCACATGACTCAGAGATCAATCCTGATTTATTTCACTTAAACATGACAATCATTTTGCCATTAAAAATAATGCATTTGAAGGTGTCCTCTGACCCAGTTTTCATTATTGAGTTGTGAGGACAGGTTTGCTGGAAGATCTTTCATGAAAGTTCTAGAGCTTACATAAACAATAGGAAGAAACAGTGCCTTCTCTTGCACTGAACATGACTAAAAGTGACTATGCAAGGATCTCACCAAGGACAAAAGTCTAATGAAGGTGGTAAAATTGAAAGATGGAAAGAACTGGGTACTTGTTAAAATTTCTGAGACGCTGAATGACCAACCCCAAAGCACATTATCCCTAGCCATTAACAAAACTATAACATGCTTATTATTTTTATTATTATTATTAACTTTTATTCTAGGTTCAGGGGTACATGTGCAGATCTGTAATATAGGTAAACTTGAGTCATAGGAATTTGTTGTACAGATTATTTCATCACCCATATACTAAGCATAGTACCCAATAGTTACTTTTTCTGTTACTCTCCCCCTTCCCAGCCTCCACCCCATGTCGTCTCCAGTGACTTTTCCCTTCTTTGTATCCATGTTTTCTCATCATTTAGCTCTCACTTATAAGTAAGAACACGCAGTATTTGGTTTTCTGTTTCTGCATTAGTTTGCTAAGGATGATGGCCTCCAGGTCAATCTATGTTCCTGCAAAGGATATGATCTTGTTCTTTTTTATATGCCCCTTATTTTCAAAGCCAATTAAATTGAGTCTTCTGTTAGTTGCAGCCAAAAGCACTGCAGCTGATGTAAACTACTATGAACCAGACATAGTGCTGTGGGTAAGAAATCAAAGCGAGGTCATCACGGGCCCTGTATTCTAGGAACTTGTCATCTTTTGTAAGAGTTTTCAATCTGTATTTGAAGTGTTGGAAACAATAGTTTTTCCTAGGCTCTGGTAAAATTCCTCTGCATCTTGTAAGGCCTATCCAGATTCATTTCATTTTTTTCACGGATTCTTAATGCTTCTCTCATAGCACTTATTCTACTTTTTCATATCTTGCCATTAACATATATTCTCTCCCCAACACTGTAGGAGAAGAATGAAGCCATCTTGGAGTAGCGCTCTGCTTCTACTTTATATTATTTAATTGTGAGGCTAAGAATTCAGATGACAAAATCACGTATTGTCTATACATAATTGCAGCCCTGACTATAACCATGATCAGATGACTTAATCTTCTGGCCCTGACCACAAGCCTACAAATATCACAAATATTTAATGGAGGAATATGTAACTACTCACTAAACAATTGACATTTAAGCTCTTGTTTTATTTCTCTCTGATATCAATGCCACAAGGTCATCTTCAAAACACCCCTTTTATCCCCATGCATGTTTATATGGCACCAGGTCTTTGGTAAATGGAAATGGACACTGTGTAACCAATTATCAGAAATTTACATTTTATTCTGTTGTATCATTAGAGAAACAGCATTTGACTATTGGTTACTTTTTGTTTTATCTCCCAGCTTATTCCATCACACAGAAGTTCACACGTTTAAGGAAGACCCATAGGTATGTAAATATGCAGTATAATCATGGCATCTGTTGGCATGCAAATCCCTTAAGTTCGGTTCTCATAATGAACTTTGCAGTCCCAAACTACCAAATCAAAATGGAAATCTTTTCTGCTCTTCAGACACAGAAGCAACTGCTACATCTTAAATTGGGGGCAGATCACTTAGATAAAATAAAATGCTGGGGAAAATAAAATTCTATGCAAGTTCTCTACATAAGCAATGGTGGTCTGAACATACAACTTTTTTTCATCAACTTTTAAGTTCCAGGGTACATGTGCAGGATGTGCATGTTAGTTACGTAGGTAAATGTGTGCCATGGTGATTTGCTGCACGGATCAACCCATCACCTAGGTATTAAGCCTAGCATCCATTAGCTATTCAAGACTGAATCAGGAAGAAATTGAATCCCTAAATAGACAAATAACAAGTTCTGAATGAGGCAGTAATAAATACCCTACCAACAACAACAACAAAAAACATCCAGGACCAGACAGATTTACAGCTAAATTCTACCAGAAGTACAAAGGGGAGCTAGACCCATTTCTACTGAAACTATTCCAGACAATTGAAAAGGAGGGACTCTTCCCTAACTCATTTTATGAGGCTAGCATCATCCTGATACCAAAATCTGGCAGAGGTACCACAAAAACATAAAATTTCATACCAATATCCCTAATGAACATTGAGGCAAAAATTCTCAGTAAAATACTGGCAAACCAAATCCAGAAGCACATCAAAAAGTTTATTCACCACAATCAAGTTGGCTTCATCTCCAGGATGCAAGGTTGGCACTTGAACTTATATCTTTTAAGTAGAGATTAAATTAGGGGTTTTGACATTATACAGTCAATTTGTTCTTTGCAAAGAGAAAGGTTTTAAGTCTGGATGAATTCATTGGTAGTCCTAAGATGATCGACGTAAGCAGAACATTACCTTATTCTCTTTTAATTTCTGTGGTGCTGATAATCAGACAAATCTTACTCCTGTGAGTCACCCTAATAATTTTTCTCATACATGATCCTATCCCCTGTGAGGTTAGGAATACATATTTTTGCAGAAACATATTCTATAGTTTCAAAGGTATACCTTCTAATCAGTAACAGTAGGGTGCTCTCCTCTGCTAAATGTGTTAAATTCATCCACAATCCTCAATCTTAGAGTCTCTGTGGCATTTCCTGCAGCTGAACCAACAGTTGGAGTCCACAGATAATCAATTAATCAAAGTCCCTGCATCATTTTCTCTGCATGGAGTCTGAGGCCAGGCCCTCCAAGCTAATTGGATTTTCCCACCTTTCCTCAGTGTCTGTGCTAGGAAGGATGATAGTGAAAATCAGAGAGTGGAGGAGAAATCAGCCCCTAGCCCTTTTTCTCCCAGTTTGAATCTAGTCCCATCCTTTGAACTTGATATATAATCTTGATCCCCTCAGCTTCATCCCAGAACTCTCTAAATACCTTGGCCAGATTTCCCACTGGATTCCTCCACTTCTGGTTTTCTCAGATAGGAGAGATTATCTTCACTCTTGTTTGGGGACACAAACATGACCTCATTTTCCTAAGGAAAACATTTAAGTGGAGGGAGAATTGGTAAGAAGCAAAGAAATAAGGCGATGAAAAATTACAAGAGGAGGCTTCATCCTAATGTCATTGGAGGTCGTCTTCCTGGGGGTGGATCAGTCAGGTTAGTTATGTGAACAGGCTCTGGTAGACATTAGGATAGCAAAGGGCAGAAGCAGCAGTGACCACTTTTGCAAATGCATCTTAATCCCACTTCTTCTCTGATATCCTGTCTGCTTCATACTTCTCTCATGTCCACCACCTGTAACAAGCCAAGCTGTGCCTTTAAATGACCTTAAGGATCTTTCTGGATTTATGCCCAGGTATCCAAACTCTAATTTTTGTAGTGAAGGAGCACAAAGTGCAGGTTGTGTAGTTTTGCCTATCTGTATGTTATATAGATCTAGGGTTTGGTTCTTGGGGGCCAGAACTAAGTCCTACCTAAGGCATCCAGGAAAAGGTATTTACAAAGGGCCAGTTGGAGACAAAGTCCTTAGATTATGTCATGAAAATTAGCAGTAGGTATCTAGCCCAAAGAAGAGCATGGCTTGGATTACCTATTGCTGCATAAGAGCCCATACCAAATGTAATGGTTTAAAGCAACATCAGCCACTTATTTTCCTTGTGAATCAGCAATTTGCAAAGGGTCATGCAATATTATGGGAGCTAGAGAATAAGCTGCCTCTATAATTGTGTGAGCCATCTTTCAGAATTAACATCTATCCTTCAATCTATCTTTCCTATATTTAAATGTACTATTGGTTCTGTTTCTCTGAAGAACACTGATTAATACAGCATTTGATTGAATCATTTTTTAATTCCAGGCCATAAATCATACTTTGGATGTCACTGAATATTCTGCCTATGGGTCAGATGCCCACGCATCTTGACATGACTGGCAAGTAAGTGCTGGTGTTATGGGTTTAACTGTATGCCCTCAAAATTCATATGTTGAAGTCCTATCCTCCCCAGTACCTCAGAAGGTGACCTTTGATTATCAGGTTTCTATAGAGGTAATCAAGTTAAAATAAAGTCATTAGGGTTGGTCCTAATCCCATATGACTGGTGTCCTTATATGAAGGGAAAATTTGGAAACAGACAAGTCCAGAGGAAAGACTGTGAAGACACAGGAGGAAGATAGCCACTGAGAAGCCAAGGAGCAAAGCCTGGATCAGATGTTTCCTTCACGGTCCTCACAAGGAGCCAACACTCACCAAGCTTTGATCTCAAACTTCTAGCCTCCAGAACTGTGAGGCATATTTGTGTTGTCTGACCCATCCAGTTTGTGCTACTTTATTTCGGCAGTTGTATCAAACTAACAAAGCTAGATATTAGCATCTCGGAACATGGGCCACTCCTAGGGTGACTTGAGCTTCCTCATAGCATGGTGGCTGTGTTTCAAAAATGAGCATTCCAAGAGCAAGGAAACAGAAACTGTCATTTCCTTTTACCTTGAGCCTGGAAGCTGGCATGGTATCACTTCCTTTGTGTTCTATTAGTCAAAAATCAAAAGGCTGGATTCTATGGGAAGGAACATAAACTGTACTTTGTAATGGAGGAAGCATCAAATAATTTTGAGGACATGGGCGAAAACCATCTCCAGAATTGATACTGAGAGACAAAGGATGGAGCACTTTGAATATTCCTTGTAAAAAAATAATAACTAACACTTGTTGAATATTTACCATGCTCAAGTCTAGAAGCTTAAGTGCATTATTTCTTTCTACTCTCATCATAATTCTAAATAATCCTAATATAGATATTGTTGCTGTTATTCTCAAGTTGGAATGAGAAAGGTTAAGAAACTTACTCAGGGTCACACAGCTAAGTAACTGTCAGAACTGTCATTTGAACCCAAAATATCTGATTTCTGCACCTGCGCTTTTAGTGACTGGAATACTGTTGTATAGGTCTTTCAGGATGGACAGTGTGGAAGCTTCTGTGTTGGAGATAACTCCTACCTCAGCCCTTCAAACATGCACCTACTGATTTTTAAGCTTCTCTTCCAAAACATGCTGCCCAGATTATCTGGTTTGAAAGGAAAATGCAACCCAGTTCCCCTCTTTTCGTTTTTCATTAAAGGATAAGAATAAAATTTAGCAACTTCTATAAAACAGCCATAGATTTAAAAAGGATAGATATAGGCCAGATAAAAAAAGTTTGTTACTCTGAGAGTAGACTCAAGTGCTTTGAGTTTATAGGCACAAGTAGGAGAATGAATCAATTTAACTCTATATCCCATCATTCTTTACAGGTTTGTAACAAGGTGTACTTGGTTAGATTTTAATCTGCCTACATTTGAGACAGCAAAGCTCTCCACAATCATCTTTTAATGGCATTGCAATTTATAGACAGTAACTAATTTCAAACTTCATAGCACTTGGCTTTTATGATTATTTCAAATCATTTAAATGCAAATGAATTTCCAGAGAGAGAAAACATCAAATGCCCTTGAGTGGCACCATGTAATAGAACCATGCACAGAAGCCACTGTGGAAATCTGAAGCAGTTGGATAGGGTTGGGTGGTAAGGCGGTATAAAAGTGTTTGCCTAAATCCAATTTACATTTCATTCCACATTATATTCTATTTACCTGTTTTGTCATTTTAATACAACTTATTTACTTAATCCTCCTCTGAAATCCTATCCATTCTCCATTGCAAACGTAATACTTGAGTTAGGAAAAAGGAATGGCAACGCAACATTCCAAAACAAAAATCGGGGGCTGGGTGAGGTGGCTCACCCCTGTAATCCCAGCACTTTGGGAGGCTGAGGCGGGTAGATCACCTGAGGCCAGGAGTTCGAGACCAACCTAGCCGACATGGTGAAACCCCGTCTCTACTAAAAAAATACAAAAAATTAGCTGAGCATGGTGGCACTCACCTGTAATCCCAGCTACTCGGGATGCTGAGGCAGGAGAATCACTTGAACCTGGGAGGCAGAGGTGGCAGTGAGCCGAGATCGCACCATTGCACTCCAGCCTGGGCAAAAAGAGCAAAACTCAGTCTCAAAAACAAACAAACAAACAAACAAAAACAAAACAAGAATGGACAACTCTCAGATACCTCCTGCTTCTCCACCCCTCTTTGCAGTTAATGATGCCACTGTCTGATGCAGCCCCATGCATAAATGTGTAAATTATACTATTGCTCTTCTTTCAAACAGAGCTTGTGTTTGCCTGTAGACAAAGTAACATTTCCACCACAAAATTGCTAAGCAACTATACACACACACACACACACACACACACACACACACACACACACAGTATCAGGACAAAGAAGGCTGGCCCCTATATGAACTCATTCTACCCTGATAGTTCACTAAAGCATTGGAAGCACCATGGCAATACACTCAGAGAAAAGCTGTGAGTAGCAATGTGCTCTTTAAAAAGGAGGAAAGATGATCATTCACTCCCTCTTTCTGCCCAGTATATGCCAAGCTCTGGGTTCAACACTAGGAGTACAGGTACCATCCTTGGTCTCTATAAGTTTAAACATAGTAGAAGAGAAAGATGCAGTTGTACAGCCATACACTAAGACTACATGGCATTGCAGGGCAGTGACTATCTCTGAGCATTAAAGAAAGTGGAAATGGGATCTAATTAAATTAAAGAGCTTCTGCACAGCAAAAGAAACTATCATCAAAGTGAACAGGCAACCTACAGAATGGGAGAAAATTTTTGCACTCTACTCATCTGACAAAGGGCTAATATCCAGAACCTACAAAGAACTCAAACAAATTTACAAGAAAAAAACAAATAACCCCACCTGAACAGACATTTCTCAAAAGAAGACATGCATACAGCCAACAGACACATGAAAAAATGCTCATCATCACTGACCATCAGAGAAATGCAAATCAAAACCACAATGAGATACCATCTCACACCAGTTAGAATGGCAATCATTAAAAAGTCAGGAAATAACAGGTGCTGGAAAGGATATGGAGAAATAGGAACACTTTTACACTGTTGGTGGGATTGTAAACTGGTTCAACCATTGTGGAAAACAGTATTACTCAAGGATCCAGAACTAGAAGTACCATATGACCCAGCCATCCCATTACTGGGTATATACCCAAAGGATTATAAATCATGCTGCTATAAAGACACATGCACACGTATGTTTATTGCGGCACTATTCACAATAGCAAAGACTTGGAATCAACCCAAATGTCCATCAGTGACAGACTGGATTAAGAAAATGTGGCACATATACACCATGGAATACTATGCAGCCATAAAAAAGGATGAGTTCGTGTCCTTTGTAGGGACATGGATGAAGCATGAAACCATCATTCTGAGCAAACTATCACAAGAACAGAAAACCAAACACCATGTGTTCTCACTCATAGGTGGGAATTGAACAATGAGAACACTTGGACATGGGAAGGGGAACATCACACACCGGGACCTATTATGGGGAGTGGGGAAGGGGAAGGGATGGCATTGGGAGTTATAACTGATGTAAATGACGAGTTGATGGGTGCTGACGAGTTGATGGGTGCAGCACACCAACATGGCACAAGTATACATATGTAACAAACCTGCACGTTGTGCACATGTACCCTAGAACTTAAGGTATATATAATAAAACACACACACACACACACACACACACACACACACACACAAAAGTACATTTACAGAAATTTTGATTAAGACTTGTTATTGTGCTTTGTTCCTTTAGTGTATCTAAATAAAATTGAAATCATCCAAGGGGGGAAAAAAAAAGAAAAAAGAAAGCAGAGGTAAAGGAGATGGTAGGTAGTGTGGCAGATATTTCAGAGAACAGCTTGATTGGATCGCCTGTTTTCACTTCCAGTTTTGGGGCTTTTGCTTGATGATGCTTATCTCATCTAGGTTTTAATCATTTATAACTAGCAGTTCTCTTGTAGCAAAAAATACAGACAAGGGCTATGTCTGCCCTGTAAACTCTGTATCTTGCAGTTTATCACTGGGCCCCACACACGGTAAGAACTTCGTACATATTTGTTGAACAAAGGAATCAAAGTTACTGTTTCTTTTCAAAAAGTTTAATCACCATAATAAGAATTGGCTTTCATACCAGTCATGTGATGGCCTACGTGATAACCACTTCTCTCCATTTGAAGGAGCTGTATTTTCTGTTGGGGTCACTGCTCCCATTCTTTTCTATGTGGTTCCTAAAAGCCTAGTTCAAAACTTTGATTTTATCATAAAAACCATGCCACTTGTAATGATGTCCCTACCTCTGAATTTGTACAACATGAGTTATCATTTTCATGGATTCCAACGCAAAATTGGTGTGCCATTCTCGGCTTCATGAAGTGTGTGTTTGTGTATCTGTGCAAGTGTATGTGTGTATGATCGGCATGGAACTCTTTATGAAACTGTTCAAAATACACACTGTGTCTTTTATGCCATGTTCTCCACTGTGTAGCATATAGTGCAAACCTCAAAGAATAGAATGTCCAAGCCTTTATATTCTAGATGATAATATGATCACCTGAACATGAGCCACTGTTTTGTATCTTCAGGGCAGCTAAATAAGCATGAAGTACCACACCCAGCACCAAACAGCAGGTGCACAGAGGAAGACCCAGAATTTGTTTTCCTCACTTGTAGTCTCTTATTGTTTTCATGCTTCCATATTGCCATTCTTAAATGCACAATAAAGCGTCATATAAAAGATGAAAATTTGAAGCAATCAAAATCCATAGCTGATACTCTAGCTCTTTAAGACCAGTTCTTTTCCTGATTTGGGCCTCCATCTTCTCCCCTCCAAAATAAAAAGTCTGGATTAGGGGCTTTCTCAATCCTCTCACAACCCAAAAGTTTCAGTATCCATTTTCTGAGTTGATAGTTTTTGCTGCCTGGGAGAAATGAATGAAAGATTCTGTGTTTGGAAATTGAACATTGTGATATATAATAAACTTCTAATCCTCATATTACAGTGTAATGACCTTTTTACATCAATTTATGACTAAAAATGAACTAGGCAAGAAACACAGTATGCAGATATCACTCCCAATCTTTCCTAAGAAGCTTAGAATTCAATTAGATAAAATGACAAGTGAAACTAAAATTATAGGGAGAAAATGAGTCACCAATCAAGGAACACAGAGCCCACAGGCAGGTTCATTGAGTGCTATGTGAGTATTAGTGCAAATCTCTCCATTAATTTGATAAGAATTTCAGAAGAATTTCCAAAATAATGTTTGAAAAAGACTGTGAGAGAAAATTAGTTAGATACAAAAGTGATTCATTTGAGGCCACAGGACATAAAGGGTGGAAAAAAATAATGGCTAAGTGCATCGACTTTGGAGTCATTGAGATCTGAGTTTAAATCTTAACTCTACAACTTTGATGTGAAACTTGGATCAAGTTATTAAACGTCTGTAAGCCTCAATACAGTTATATGCAGGCAAAGGTAAATAAAAATATTTTTCTCAAGTTCTTTGTGTCCGATTTCAATGATGTAATTTGTGTAGCCTCCAGGGAATAGTAAGTGTTCAATAAGGTCAATATCGCAAGAGATCAATATTTATTAAATTGAGTTCACACAGTTTCAGGAAGCTATATTGCCAAGATAATTATGTTAATAAGCCAAGAAGATTGGAGATGAATGAAACCAGAAAATAAATGTTGAATAGTAATTGTCATTAATATTTGCAGGGACATGATCGGAGCCGAAGGCCATTATCTTTAGCAAACTAACACAGGAACAGAAAACCAAACACTCCATGTTTTCACTTATAAGTGGGAGCTAAGTGATGAGAACACATGGACACAGAGAGGGGAGCGATACATACTGGGGCCTTTTGGAGGGTGGAGGCTGGGAGGAGGCAGAGGACCAGGAAAAATAATTAATGGGTACTAGGCTTCATACCTGGGTGATGAAATAATCTGTACAACAAACTTCCATGACACAAGTTTACACATGTAACAAACCTGTACTTGTACTCCTGAACTTAACATAAAAGTTAAAGAAAAATTGCAAAGTGCTTAGGAAAATCTCTTTAGTGCTTATCTCATTGAATACTATTAGAAGCTCTTTAAGTGGCCGGAGAAGGGCTTGTGATTCTCACTTTAGAGATGAGGAAATTAAGTAACTTGTTCACAGTCACTTACAGAGAAGTGGAGCTGGTTCTCATACACATAAAATTCTGAGTACCCAAATCATAAAAAATAAAAACAAAATACCTCACAGTTCATGTCAGGAGACTTCAAGTAAAAAGCAACGGTTGGATTTAAATATGAGGCCAATAAGGGTTATAGAGAAGACCTAGAAGAGAACAGATGTTATTAGATGATAAGCATGGGACAAGTTGACACAAAGGACAGGTCTAAAGTAGAGACTAGAACAGAATTGAAAAGAAAGACATTTTAAGAAGCCCTTCCCATGGAAAGGAATACTTGGTTGTGATCTCAATGTGGGGGCTGGAACTTTTTACTCTTTATCTGGAGTATGGCTGCACAGATGTTCTGGAGTACAGCTATGCACATGTCTAGAGTATGGCTGTACAAATGCTCTGGAGTATGACTGTACTTATGTTGGAGCACCTGCTTTATCCCTGCTCCAGAATAAGGGTTCTTATCCTGATTCGGGATAGAAAAAGGACAGTCCCAATCCCTTGCCTCCTTCTTATGGGGTATCCTACTACAGGCTAGACAGTGGTTCAGGAGCTAGAAGTACAGAGATGACAGGTTAACCCGGTTCAGGTTGTCAGGACCTAGTAGAGTCAAATAAGGAAAAAGGCAAATCTAATAAAATGGCAAAATATTAGAAGAGAGGAAAGCACAGGGTTCTTTGAGATTGGAGTGGAAGGCTTCTGCATAGGGACAGAAGTAGAGAAATCCATCCTTGACCAGTGATGAACAGACTGGGTCTCAAAATGAGCAGGATATCGGCATGGGAGGAAACTGAAAGAAGTAGCTGTGAGAAGAAAAGGTGCTCAGAATCCTAGGCAGATTGCACAGCCCATGCCAGAGCATCACAGTGTGGAGGGGCAGGCATATCAAGATTATCCACCCATCCCCGTGGCCTGTACCAGGAAAGACTCCTAATTAGGGATGTAATTGTTCCTGCTCCACCCTTCCCTTCTTTTCTTTTCTTTTTTTTTTCTTTTTTTTTTTTGAGGCAGAGTCTCGCTCTGTCACCCAGGCTGGAATGCAGTGGCATGATCTCGGCTCACTGCAAGCTCTGCCTCCTAGGTTCATGTCATTTTCCTGCCTCAACCTCCCGAGTAGCTGGGACTATAGGCACCCGCCACCATGCCTGGTTAATTTTTTTTTTTTGTATTTTTTAGTGTATTTTTTGTATTTTTTAGTTTCACTGTGTTAGCCAGGATGGTCTCGATCTCCTGACCTCGTGCTCCACCCGCCTCCATCCGTGGTGAGAAACAGCCACTGCATTTGGTACCACATAGCTTAATCTCAGCTAGCCACAGCCATGTAGACCAGCTTGGGCATCTGACCCATAGCCAGAATATTCAATGACATTCAAAGTATGACTTATGGCCTGGAATTTAAAAAATGATTCAATCAAATGCTGTATTAATCAGTGTTCTTCAGATAAACAGAACCAACAGTACATTTAAATATAGGTAAGATAGATTGATGGATAGATGTTAATTCTGAAAAATGGTTCACACAATTACAGAGGTAGAGAAGTCCCACCATCTGCTTTCTGCACTCTGAAGGTTCAGAAAAGCTGGTGATGATGTAGTTCTAGTTCAAGTCCAAAGGCCTGAGAATCAAAGCAGCCAGTGATGTCAGTCCCAGTTCAAGTCTGGAGGCCTGGAACTGGGACGTTGGTGTCCAAGGACAGAAGATGGATATCCCAGCTCAAGAAGAGACAAAAGATTTATCCTTCCTTCATCTTTTTTGTTCTATTAGACCCCTCATTGGATGGAATGATGATGTCCCTCACATTGGTGAAGGTGGATCTTTTTCACTCAGTTTACTGATTCAAATGCTAATCTCTTCCAGAAACACTCTAACAGACATACCCAGAAATAACCTTCTACCAGTTAACAGAGCATCCCTTAGCCCAGTCAAGTTGACATGTAAAATTAACCAACATAGGTGATCCACTCATTAATTATAATAGGAAAAAAGAAAAACAAACGTAAATGGTAACGTGAGAAAAAGCAAAAAATAAAAATAAAAATACTGTATCTAGAATTACCAGTAGAAAGCATAAGAGATGGTAGGTAGACAGGTAGACAAAGCCATAGGTCAGACATAGTTAGCAGGGAGAAAGGAGCACAAACAATTAACTGGTAGAGAGATGAAAGTAAAAATATAAACAATGACAGATGTCAAAGCTTCATGCAAGAGAGAAGTCTACTCTCTCAGTTCCTGTTATTGTTTTTGGCATTATATGCTATTTGAGATGTAGTAAAAAAAAAAAAAAAAAGAAAAAAAAAAGTGATAATAACAGCAGGTAATTCTGAGTCAGCATTTTTGACAGACTTCTAATCAGAATCCATATTTGGAATGCAGACTAAACCACCTCGAAAAGGGTATTTATGTAGTGATGTGAAAAAAACAAATAAATGAATAGGAAGCAAATAATTTAAGTAAAAAGATTAATATCTAATTTGTCCCCAACCTTTCTGGCAGCAAGAGCAAAAAGAAAAAACATGGTGAGTTACTCAATTTTATTGTCACAGTAAGAAAAGTCCCAGTGGCCCAGAGGAGTTGAGACAGGACAGGAAAAGTCTCATTTCAAACTTCAAAATGAATTTCCACATGCGTTATTCTACTAGGGTTACTCTTCAGTACAGCAGTCACTCTCCTCTGTGATAATTTCAGAGTAAATTCAAAAATGGTTTCCAAATGATGCATAGTCTTCAGTCGTAATTAATTGAAAGAGGCCCTGCAAGGGCCTCATGTGATCCGGCTTTGCAACCCTCTGTGGCCACATCTGGAACCCAGTCCACTCTGAATACCAGGCAAACTCTCACTTCATCTCTTCCATGCTTCATCTCACTTTCCACAACCCAGGGACATGGGAACAATAGAATATAACTTTCAAGGGTGCAGGGCATTTTGTCTGCTTTGTTAACTGCTGAATGACCATCGCCTAGAATAGAACATTGTACATAGTTGGAACCGAGTAGATACGTGTTTATTTAGTGTGGACTGACTCATTCCAATCTCAATCTATAAATTATAATAGGTTCCCTTTACTAAATATGCTATCAAATGTTTTCACTTGTTGTTGAAATAACATCCTGGAAGCTGGCCTTCCTAGAAGACTATAAAGTTATTGAGGGTAGTACTTCTTACTGTCTTACAGTATCCTCAGACTTGTTGCAGGATCCTGCATTTAGAAGATGTTCAATACATTGATGGTGAATGATTGACGGTAGGAAGGAATGACCCATGAGTCATAAGTTGTATCATGTAATGCAGGTTCTAAATGCAAAATTTTTAGGGAACTGAAAGAGGATGGAAGGATTGCAGAATGATTGAAAGTAAGAGGAGAGAAATAGTAAATGATGGAGGAAGAGGGTAACAAGGACAGGTAAAAGAGATTAAGAACCAGAGCATAGCTGCTGATGCGAGAATGAGGGTGAACCCATACATATCTCACTTGATTTTCCTAACAGGAAGAGTTATAGCTGGAACTTGTAGGTAAAGAGACTAACAGTCTAAGAGTCTAAGTAGGATATATTCAAGGCATTAAATTGAAGATATGATTTTAATTATGATTGTTAACCTTTATGCCAAAGAGCCTCTGAGTCCTCCCACTGGTGTGGCTGCTAGCTCAGGGCCTACCTGGCCCACCCACCCATTCTGCAGATAAGGGAAAAGGTCCAGCGAGATCTCATGAGTTGTCCAAATTTGACCAAACGGATGTTCAGGTTTTTTTGCAGAGTTGAAATTCTGCAAAACAGTGACACTAAAGAGGGGTCCTCAATTTTCTCAGATGAAATCCTTTAAATGTTTGTGGTATCACAGCAGGGACTGATCAGGGTGAGAGTAGGGGAAGAAAAGGAGTTTGCTGTTTCCACTACGCAATTCCTCTTCAGAGTGGCCGTGACAATCCTGGGGGACACGCTGAAGCCAAGGGCCTGGTGAGTGTGATTATGCTCTCCCTCTGCTAATTAACCCCTGCAACTGACCCCGAAGAAAAGGCCCAAGGGAAGCCAAGGGTCAGATCAGCCAAAGGCCAAGATAATAAGGCTGACCTTTGAAAAGGCAATCAGACTTGCATAGTGATTTATAAAGAGGGTAGGCCTGTCTTGTAAAGGTCAGCTACCTCTTCTAAGCAGAAATGGCACCCTAGGTATCTAGCAACGAGTGAAGGCTGCAGGAGCCCTAACAGGTGGGTCCATATGACACTGGTGAGCCATGTGGCTGTCGCACACTGACACTCTGCTGGAGCCCCATATAGGAATCTGACAGAATGAAGCTTCCCTCAATAAAAAGACTTAGAAACTCCCCCCAGGTAAATACAAACACTGGATTCAAGAAGATAAACACAAAGGTGCCATGCCTAGAAACAGTGACACCTCCTGAAAAATACAATTATTCTGTCACATAGCACATTACTCATTTTCCTGAATGTAGAGTGCAGCAGTCTTGGCTTTCTGTGTGCAATAAAGTTTATTTTCCAAGGAAAAGCTTACTACAAACACCAATCAAACAAAATCTGAGTGCTATTAATTGAAACAGGATGGGGACAAGACATTTCCTTCAAGCCCCTTTTGCCCACAGCTGCTTCAGAAGCACCTTGAATGGACTGAATTTAAAAATAAAAACAGAAACTACTGGTGTAATAAAAAGGATTTCAATGGCATACTTGCTTATGGGATGATTTGCTTAATGTCTGTCTGTCCTACTGTACTATTACCTTCCCAAGGGCATAAATCGCTCTGCTTTTCTCCACATCGCATTGCCAGCACCTAGCATAGAGGTCAAAACAGGGCTTGAGATGGTGTGTGGGAAAAGTGCTTTGTAAACTCTAAAAAACTAAAAGGCTACAGCTAGAAGGGAGTAGTCTCAATTCACTCATCAGAATCTATTTTCAGGAAGCAATTATGTTCAGTCGAGTTGAAAGTGTTCTCTCGGTAAGTTCACTGGCTCCCAACAAACAAACAGAGAATTATTGTTTGACTGATGCCTGACAGACACTTGAAATGACTCCCAAGCCTATTGTTGCTTGTCATCATTTTAAAAATGCCCATCCCTCTCTCACTAGCTCCATGTCCCACAACTCATTGTTTGCGAGGCATCCATTGTCTCCAAGTTTCTATCTCAAACACCTGCATTAGCTCCTTTCAAATGGCTGCACAACAGCAGAATATAATTGCACTTTCATCTTCCTTAGGTATCATGTCTAAAAAGAATCTGTGGTGGGCCTATTCTTCTGATTAGATGGGCATGCCAACAAAAAAATAAATTGAACCTCTGTCTTTCTGTGAAATCCAATATTTCACAATATACTATTTGACACAGCTCTGATTGCATTGATCTGAAAGGGAGCATTGTACCACACTGAGAGAATGCTCACCTTTTACTATGTTACAGGGATAAAGAGTGGTTTAAAGGCCCCATATATAAACAAAGTGTTGAGCGTTCCTTGCTGATAAGTTGACATACTAGGTGTTAAGTAAATATGTGGAAAATGTTTTGCTCAAAGTTACATAATGAGGATGACCTATAATGCTTGCAAAGTGCCTCACAGGTTATGAGGCATGAGGTGTGGACTAGGGAATCCAGCAAACAGGACTCCCTGCATAGTGGGGAGAGCTACACTCCCACCAATTCAGCCTGCGGTCATTCTTTTCGTAGCAGCACCTTCTACCCAGAGATAACAAGGAAGTCTTCATACAAAAGAAAATGTTTAAGGGTAGACTTGCAGGACCGGCTGCCTTCACCTGGTAGGGCCTGGAAAAGACCTTCCAAGCAGAGGGACTAGCAGTCAAATGAGCAAGCACAGACCTCTCTGGCCTCTGGTTTGCCTATAATCCTCTGAAAGGAGCACAAGGATGGAAGATTTTACTAAGACCTGTCTACTGCACACAAACATGGGTCTATAGTGGTTGGAACCAGCGGTGCCAGTTTCAACCCCTCACTCTTTTGCTGGTAGGTGGAAAGCACATGATCAGGTAAACCCTCGGCTATTTTTTAGTGAACAGCTGCCCAGTCAGGAGTCTCTTCCTGCACTTACGAAATGAGTTTGTAACCTTTTCTCGTGAGCAATTTCACTTTTACTGTTTTTTTGTTTCGGTTTCGTTTGGTTTGGTTTTTGCCTCAGCATCCATACCTCTGAATATTATTTTAATCTCATATCCTTTGTTAAGCATATGAGCTACCAATCCCTCCCTATTATGCCTGTTAGCAAACTTCATAAGCAATCTGTTTTTATCTTTGTGTACACCCTTTATAAAAATGTTGTTCAAAAAGAGATCAGGAGATTCCCATGCTGATACAGGAGAGGACTCACTTGGGATCACGCAGACTTGTTCATTAGAGGTGTCTACATAGGATTGAGCTACCATCCTTGATTATGATTTTAATCATCACTCTTTAGTCACAAGACTTTTGCCAACACAATGCAGCACAGTGAAAAAAATCATTGAAGAGTGAGACAAGATCTAAATTTGAATTTTTACTCTGTTACTCTCTGTACAAATACAGCATGGCATTTTTCTGCACGTCTCAGCTTTCTAGTCTCTAAAATGGGGGTAAAAATGCCTTCCTCTCATGAATGGTCTGAAAATGTAATTAACTGACTCTGAATACCTGGAGTCTAACAGGTCCACAAACACACAAATGGCTAGTGATGCTCATGCTGACACCGTTAATGATTCAGGCCTAAAAATAAACTGCTTCTCTTTATTTCCAGGTGTTGGATAAATAAGAATATTTTCTTCTAGCATTTGCATATTCCCACTGGGAATTGTCTCAGTGACTCTTTTCACAACATCTTCTCTCTTGCAATAACAGAGGTTCAAGCTCAGCTCCACTTACGAATCAATATGCAACCTTGGACAAATTGTTTCCCCTTCTCTAAACTTCATTTTTCTTATCTGGAGAGTGAGCATAATATTATCTTCTTTGCAGCATGGTTAGGTGTTATTTGTTCATGCTGCTATAACAAAGTACCATAGACTGAGTGGCTTATAACAGAAATGTATTTCTCACGGCTCTGGAGGCTAGAAGTTCAACATCAGGTTTCTAGCATGGCTGGGTTCTGCTGAGGGCCCTCTGCTGACTTCTCCTTTTATACTCACATGGCAGAAAAAAAATAGTGAGCTAGTCCTCTGGTCTCTTCTTACAAGGACACTAATCTCATTCACGAGGGCTCTACACTCATGACTCAATTGCCTCTCAAAGGCTCCTCCTTCAAATAATACATTGGAAATTAAGATTTCAATAAATAAATTTTAAGGGGACACAGACTTTTAGGCCATAACAGGAGGACAACATGAGATAGTACAGACAGGACACATACAAAGTAGTAGCTTCTACTAAGAAAACGGTCTCTGAACCAATGACTCTTCTAGTGTCTTCTGCCAAATCAGTGAAGCCCTTTTTAAACATGTAAATTAATAAATCAAACTGATTCTTACTGATCATTTGCTGTGTGCAAGGTATTGTAGAGAAAAACAAAATGGAAACTATGCCCTTAAGGAATAGCTATTCTCCTATATGGTGATGTTTGTCACTTTAAGTATACTTCGGTCAAGGTATGAAAGGTGATTGCCATGAGAGAGGTAAAGGCAAGAGACTGTGAGATTGCAGAGGATGAGAGAGGAAAGCTTTCTAGTTGGAGAAGGCCATGAAGTTTCCTTGTAGAGAAAGACTTTAAACCTGCCCTTAAAAAGCAAGCAAGTAAATTAGTTCAAATATTGTGGAAGACAGTGTGGAGATTCCTCAAAAATCTAAAGACAAAACTACCATTTGACCCAGCAATCCCATTACTGGGTCTATAACCAAAATAATATAAATTATTCTATTATAAATACACATGCACACATATGTTCACTGCAGCGCTATTCACAATAGCAGAGACATGAAATCAACCTAAATGCTCATTAGTAATCGATTGGATTTTAAAAATGTGGTATGTAGACACTATGGAATACTATGCAGCCATAAAAAAGAATGAGATCATGTGCTTTGAGAGATATGGATAGAGCTGGAGGCCATTATCCTTAGCAAACTAACACAGGAACAGAAAACCAAATACCACATGTTCTACTTGCAACTGGGAGCTAAATGATGAGAACACATGGGCAAAGAGAGGGGAACAACACACACTGGGGCCTTTCAGAGGAAGGAAAGAGAGGATCAGGAAAAATAACTAATGGGTACTAAGCTTAACACCTGGGAGATGAAATCATCTATACAACAACGCCTGTGATACATGCTTACCTATGTAACAAATCTCGCTTGTACACTTGAACTTAAAAGTAAAAAATAAAACACAAATAAGTGAATGAAACATTTAAAAAAAAAAAAAAAAAAGCAAGCAAAGATGGACCTGAGGAGATGGGATTTAAGTTAGGTTAAAACTCCTTCGTGGCATGTACCTGAAAGCAGGGAAAATAAAAACATTTCTGAATGGTTCTGTTAAGGAAAAGGTAGGATTTGTTGGAAAGATTCATAAAGCAGAATTTCAGTATCAAGCCTGAGGAAATTCAGGAACCAGGGCCTGCCTCTCTGAAAATGCTAGCAAAAGAAGCATATAACTCTACTCTCTAGGATGCAAGCAAGAAATAACTAATTTTCAGCTGCATTTCACAAATAGACATCTCTGTTCCTTTGTTCAAATTATGTGGAGAGAGCATCAAATTGGCACAGTGTGTATCAGTAAAAAGTGGCCAGTGTAGGGACGACACAGTCATTGGGAATGCCTTTGTAAGCAGAGCAACTACCCCAATTGGTGTTGATTATAGAATAGAATGAGGAAATGGATTCTAGGGGACGATAGCACGGAGGTCAAAGCACTCAAGATGTGCACAGAGAATAGCAGGCTGCATGGCCAGATTGTACATGGTGTGCAGGAGACGAATAAGATGAAAGGTGGAACCTGTTTCTATTCCATTAATGTCTTCAAAATCCCACGAATAAGGGATGAGTGAGAGATGAGAGGTCAGAAAGGAAGGAGTGACATTTGGCTAAATTACTGCAGGGAAATTGTACTGTGTAGGATCTGCTGGGTTGTTAGTGAACACCAGGATAAAACTTACTCTGGAAACACACGGCAGAATCAAAGGGTGTTCAGTTTAATTTCACAGACTTCTCAAAGTAAAAAACAAAGTACTTCAAATAGATTGAAAAATATTACTTAAACTGAATTAAATTTATCATAACCTGGAATATCTTGTTTTGATTTTGCTATCTAAACTGATTATCCTCTCTATTGGGAGTTTGCAAATTATGTCTAAGTCTCACTCATTCGTCCAACTAATTCTTTGGAGAATCTGAACATTCATTTATTTCTCAATAGGTAAAATCTGCCTGGTTGAATATGGAGACTCGATTCCTAAAACATAGGGACTGAGTTCCTAATGTCTCTCCTGAAACCCCACCTTTTGTGTCTACAAGGACCCCACCAAAATAAAATTCAAGAATTACAAAAAGGAATACATTTATATGAGACAACAGAGAAATCTTTTTTTTTAAGAAGAAAAAAAGAAAGAAAAATAAAATGTGAAAAAGTTTTCGAAAACATAGAGCAAAAATACAAATAAACATAAAATGAAGGTAATAGAAAACAAATATGAATGCTCATTACATAAATGTCTTAGGTGGGGCTACTAGTGTGATAAGAGAAGAAAGTAAGACAAATAAAAGTAATTCAGAATAATCTCAGACTTAATGAAAAATCCCTCAAATTAAAACAGCTAATAAATAAGCACAATTAATTAAACAAAAAGGCCCACATATTAGCATGTCTTCATACAGTGCACCACATCAACGATTACTTTTCTAAAGAAAAGGGTAATTCACATACAAAAGAACCAAAATCAGACTATCACCATTCTAGCGTCAACATCAAATCTCAGAAAACTTCAGAACAATAGACTCAAAGTTCTGGAGGAAAAATGTTCAACCCTTTAATCTAAAAAAAAAATTAAAAGATAGCCTTTGTCCTTTAAAATGGGAACATAACTAGTACATTTTATAATAATTACATTTATTTCTGCCATGTTAGTTTTGTTTGCTTCTTCAACTTTTTTCTGTTTTCTGTTAGATTATATTTTCTTATTTGGTTTTCTTATATTGGCTCCTGCATGAAGAGGCTCTATCAATTTATACTCCAAGAGTCATTTTTAGGAATACTCTTATCCTCTCTCTAACATCCTCACTAGGTAGCCTCGGGTTTCTGGCCACATTTTTGACAATCTGATAGTAAAAAATCAAATCAATTTATTGACTACTAACTAAAAACGATTCATGCTAATCATTGTGTTTATTTACGGTAAGTTGTTCACATATCTTTTCCCATTTCTAATTTGTTTGTTTCTTCAATATTGAATTACAAGTATTACATATTATAGGTATTAATTATTTTATATTATTTTAAATATTTTTTCTCATGATATCACTTGTTTTTAACATTGTGTTTTACGGCACTTGAATAATAGAAGTTTTTAAATTTTTTTTTTTTTTTGAGATAAGAGTCTCACTCTGTTGCCCAGGCTGGAGTGCAGTGGCATGATCTCAGCTCACTGCAACCTCCACCTCCAGGGTTCAAGAGATTCTCCTGCTTCAGCCTCCCAAGCAGCTGAGATTACAGGTGAGTACCACCAAACCTGGCTAATTTTTGTATTTTTAGTAGAGATTGAGTTTCACCATGTTGGCCAGGCTGGTCTGGAACTCCTGACCTCAGGTGATCCACCTGCCTTGGCCTCACAGTATGCTAGGATTACAGGCGTGAGCCACCGTGCCCTGCAGAAATGTTTAATTTTTAAGAGATCTCACTTATAATGCTGTTTGTTATGGCTTCCGAGTTGTTTGTCTCTGAAAACTTTACAATCCCAAAATTATAAACATATTACCCTATATGTTTGTAATATTTTTGTCTTAATAGTTATTTTTATTATACTATAAGATATCTGAGGATGTATAATCCTGAGTTAATTTTTAATATTAATCAAATTTTCTAAAGTCATATATAAACAAGTCCATCTTTTCACTAGTGAGTTGAAATGATTTTGTTAAATTCTCCAAGACATCTGAATGAAATGATAATTTTGTCACACATGGATTTTCATATATATACATGAATGTGGATTCTCTATTCTGTCTTACTGATGTATTTATTTATTCTATGCAAATACCATATTGTATTTATCATTACAGTTTTGTGTATGTGTTTTAATCTCTGGTTGAACAGTGGCTCCTTTTTCTTATCATTTACAGATTAATTTTACAATCACCTTACTTCAGATATTATCCTAGAAGGTATTGTGCCACAGGATAGAGGGTCAATACACAAAAATTATTCACAATTTTCATACTGTCAGTAATATATCAAAAAGAAAAATTTAAGGTAGATACCATTTACAATCACTTGGAAAAAAAAAGGAAAATACATAGGTATAAATCTAACAAAACACAAAAACAGGATCTATATGTATAAAAACTGTAAAGTCTTGATGAAAGAAAGCAAAGAATGTCTAAATAAATGGAGATAAATACCATGTAGGTGGATTACAAGACTTTACATAGGAAACACATCAATGCTACCAAAATTGATACATAGATTAAAAACAATATCAAAACTTCACCAAACTTTTTGTAGTTAAAAACAAGATCACTGTAAATTTTATATGGAAAGGCAAAGAATGGCTGAAATTATTTTGAAGAGAAAGAGTGAAGTGAATGGAGTTACATTAGCCAATTTTATTTATTTATTTATTTATTTATTTATTTATTTATTTATTTATTTATTTATTTATTTAATTTATTTATTTTTGAGACAGAGTCTCGCTCTGTCGTCCAACCTGGAGTGCGGTGGCGCAATCCCGGCTCACTGCAAGCTCCGCTTCTCGGGTTCATGCCATTCTCCTTCCTCAGCCTCCTGAGTAGCTGGGACTACAGGCGCCCGCCACCACGCCCAGCTAATTTTTTGTATATTTTTTTAGTAGAGACAGGGTTTCACCGTGTTGACCAGGATGGTCTCAATCTCCTGGCTTACAATATAACTGCAGTTTTTAAAACAATGTGGATTGATGGAAATATCAACACAGAGATCAATGCCACGGAATAAGGAACCCAGAAAGAGGTCTACAAATATATATTCAACTGATTTTTGGCAAAAGTGAAAAGGCAATTCAATGGAGAAAGGATAGAATTTTTAAACAAATGATGTTGAAACAATTGCACATGCATAGGTTAAAAAAAAAAAACTCAACCTCAGGCCTTCTGTAAAAATTAATTCAAAGTGAATCAGAAATCTAAAGTAAACTGATAAAAACAATATATTGTATATTTTAAAATATAAGAGATTTAGAATGTTCCCAACATAAAGAAATGATATATTTTTGAGATGATGGATATCTTAATTACCCATATTTGATCACTGCACATTGTATGCTTGTATCAAAAATTCACATGTATTCTTAAATATATACAACCATTATATATCCATAAATTTTTTTAAAAAATTTTCCTTGAAACAGAGCCTTTATGTTCACAAAACATAATTAATTCCAGATAGTAACAGAAGATGAAGCTAAAATTACAAGAACCTACTTTACAATTAAAAATAATGTAAGATACAAAAGACCATTTATGTTATAATTTCATTCAGATGAAACACCCAGAACAGGTGAATTCTTAAAAACTGAAAGCAAATTAATACTAGCCAGGGGCTAAGGGGAGAGAGGCATGAGTAATGACTGTTTAAGTTGTATGAGATTTCCTCTGGAGTGATGAAAATGTTTGAAAGTAGACAGTAGTGATGTTTACATAACATTGTAAATGTACTAAATGTCATTGATGGTAAATTTTGTGTTCAGTGTATAAAATGTTTAAACTATTTAGAAATAAAAGAATACCTATGCAGAAAATAAGTAAAAGTAAAAAACCCCACAAAACTATAAACCTTTTGGAAGAAAGCTTTTAAAAAGAGAATTTTTGGGCAAATAATGTTTAGACATAAAATTCTATAAAAGATCTTTGAAAAAGTAGATAAATTGAATTAATCAAAATTTTAAAGAGAGGTTTTCTTCATAAAAGACCCCTGTTAAGAAGACAAAAAGACAAGCCACTGAGTTGGAGGGCGGGGAGGATCCTTTTTGCTAAGCACATATATGACAAAGGACTTTACTCCAGAATATTTAAAAAGAATCTAAATAATAAGAAAACACAGAATCCAATTAGAAAATGAGAAAAATACTTACACAGACACTTTGCTAAAGAAGATAAATGAATAGTGAATAAGTATGCAAAAGGGTGCTGCAAATCACTAGCTATGAAAGGAACACAAATTAAAATCGTGAAGATACATCATTAAAAACCTATCAAAAAGGCTGAAATAATGCTGTTAGTACCAAATGCTGGAGAAGATATGGAGAAACTAGGTATCTTATACATGCTACCAGGAATGTGAAATGGTACAGCTACTCTGGGAAACAGTTTAGCACTTTCTTTTGAAGTTAAACATACATTCGCCATGTGACACAGCAGTGCCACTCCAAGAAAATTTAAATGTATGTTTACATTAAAATCTAGACAAAAATGCTCACAGCATCTTCATTTGTAATAATCTCAAACTGGATATAATCTAAATATCCCTCAATGGATGAAAAGTAAAATAAACTCTAGTACATCTATGCTACTCACCAAGAAGACTCAACAAATTACTTGATGGTTAGATCTCAATAGCATTGTGCAGGCTATTTTTAAAGCCAGTCCCAAAATGTTACATATTCCATTTATTTATTTATTTAATACATATTTTGAGACGGAGTCTCGCTCTGTCACCCAGGATGGAGGGCAGTGGTGTGATCTCGGCTCATTGCAACCTCCGCCTCCAGCGTTTGAGCGATTCTCGTGCCTCAGCATCCTCAGTAGCTGGGAATATAGGGGTGCGCCACTACGCCCAGTTAATTTTTGTTTTTTCAGTAACGATAGGATTTCACCACATTAGCCAGGCTGGTCTTGAACTCCTCACTTCAGGTGATCCACCCATCTCAGCCTCCCAAAGTTCTGGGATTACAGGCATAAGCCACTGTGCCCAGCCTGATTCCATTTATGTGGCATCCTCAAAATGACAAAATTGTATAGATGGAGAATAGATTAGTGATGATCATGGTTTAGAAGAAGAGTGACACAAATTTACCTATGTAACAAACCTGCACTTGTATCCCTGAACTTAAAAGTGTTTTAAGAGGAGTGTGATTATAAAAGAATAACCTGCAATTTCCCATGTAGTGAAGAAACAGTACTGTATCTTTATCATGGTGGTAGTTATATAAATTTATACATGTGATAAAATGTCATAGAATTTATATGTATAACCCACAGACATACCAAAAACATGAGTGCATGTAAAACCTGATGAAGTCTGATTAAGTTATACAGTCTAGTTAGTTGTATTATACCAATGTCAATTACCTAGATTAATTAAAAACATTACTACACGTTAGTAATGATGTAAGATGCTATTAATGAAGGGACCCAAGTAATAGGCACATTGGATCTCACTGTACTCTTTAGAAACATTTTGTCAGTTTATATCAAAATAAGCTAAAAATGTACATAAAGGGAATCATGTTATATGCATTCTTTTGTGATTTTTGGGGAGTCCTCTCAACACTGTTTATGAACTTCAGCTAGAAGATTACCCACAATTCTTACTTACTCATTTTCACTGCTGTACAGGAGTTTTATTACGAGTACTCTATACTTTTTATCCTCCCAATGATATACATTTAGGTTGTTTCTAATCTAATTGTGGTTGCTTTTGTTGTTGTTTTGCTGGTGACAACAGCAATGCTCTGAACAACATGGTGCCCAGATGAGATTATTTTTGGGAGGCATATACCCAGGAGGAAAAGCCCTAGATTGTACAGGGTGGACATTATGAAATTTACAGAAAAGCCCATTGCTCTCCAAAGTAGTTATACCAGTGTGCACTACAACAGGTAGTTATAAGCAATCCCCTTTTTCAGCCTGTGGTATTTGTCAGACTTTCAATTTGTGCCAGTCTGATGATGGCATTTGATATCTCATTGCTGTTTTCTTTTGCATTGCTCTCATTATGAGTGTCATTTCTAATATCTGATGGTTGCCTCTGCCTCCCTCTCCAAAGTCATTCTCTACTACCCAAACCCATTACTAAGTGTGCTTCAGCAACCCTGTCCTTCTTTCACCTCCTTGTTTAGTCATAGACAGTTCCTGCCTTACGGGTTTTTATTTCATATTCCCTCTACTCATCCTCTCTGTTTGAATTAGTCTGTCCTCCAACAGTCATAGGACTGGCCTTTTCTCATCCTTTGGGTTTCACTATATCTCCTCAAAGAGGCATTTTATAACTGTCTTCATGTCACCTTTTTATACTTTTAAAATATAGTTTATTTCTCTCTGAAACAGTAGAAATAATCTTGATGATTTTATGTTTAATAACCTTGTTGAGTCACTCTCCTTCTATAATATTATAATCTCCATGAGAGGAGTGGTTTTGTCTTTATCTCAGTCTTCCCTACACCTGGAATAGTGAAGAGGTAACAGGAAAGTGCTGAGACTTGGAGAAGCTTGGAATGTTGCAAGAATGGAGCATTCACACTCTTTAGTGTGAATTTATTTTTAAACATGATGATAACATTTAAGGAACATGAAAAGGCAAGACGGCAATCCTACTTATGTAGTAAAATTTATGTAATTCTCCTGCACAAGCCATAAACACTAGCCTTATCATGAACCTGTTCTCCAGGTTAGTTGACCTCTAGAGATGTTGCACAGTGGCATTCTGAGACTCTCCACTTTGAAATCTCCATGAGATTCAACATAATCTTCTTTGTTGTTTTATTTCTTATTTTTCTGAAGTTTGTTTTCATGTGACTTCTGTGAAAATAAAAATTTTCAGACTCCTTGCATGTACAGTGTGCTCTAAATTGATAGTTTAGCAAGGTATCAAATAATAAGCTAAATTTGTTTTTAATAGAAAATCAAAGTAAGAGCTATTGATATTTGAATCAAAAAGATAACCTTAAATACTAAATGTTGAAATGGTCTTCAATTCATGTATTAGGTAACAGGAAAGAGAATTAATGGTGCAACTCTCCAATATACTAGAAGAACAAGACAATAAATGACAGAAGTATAAATATATGGATAAAATCAGAAACTCTTAAAATTTAAAATACACATGGATACATAAAAACAAAAAAGGACATAAGATATAAGTTGAATTTGTTTTTAAGTCAAAAAGTCTAACCATGTAAGAAAGAGAAAAAAATACCAAATAAATATTTAGATAGGCAAAAAGTTTTCTAACTACCAAGAAAAATATTTTTAAATTGCTTAACACAAATACTCAGATTGATTGAAAACACTGTATACATTTTTACATTAAAACTTGAATATATATATATATTTTTAATGCTAAAAATATCACATAATATTTATATAACATATGTTGTAAATTAATAAAGCCAATACCTTTTATTTATTTATTTTTTTTTTTTTTATTATACTTTAAGTTCTAGGGTACATGTGCATAACGTGCAGGTTTGTTACATATGTATACTTGTG